>NC_046658.1:94161858-94162982 GCF_010883055.1 Belonocnema kinseyi | reverse complement strand
GTTTATATTTGCAAGGTGAGTACAATCCTGCATTTTTGATGCTCCTAAGAAATATGTGGGCGTCCCGAGATCATGATATTTTTAAAACATAAATATATTTTAGAGGAAATGTATGCGTATCAATCCTGCATAATCAAATAAAATTTTCCCGCCTTCAATAGTTATTTAAATTATATATTTGTTCTAATTTTTATTATTGCACATTTTTCAAGATTAACCCAAAAAATAAGCGTCTTATCAAAAAATAGTTTGCAACTAAATTTTTAGATCTTCTTCAGATCAATAATTTTACTATATAACTTTTTTGTTCGTTTCTCGTTTTGAACGGCTTAAAATTTTAATTATCGGTTTTACTTTAGAATTTTTTTTGGTAGACTCTATATGTATCGAAATGAAGTAGGATCGGTATCATTTACGTTACAGAACGCACAATAGATGGCTGCATATGCAGAATCAATCGATAATAGGTCAAAAATTCATAACCCTATAGATGTATTTACGCTGTATCCGCACGCAAGTTTTTCTTCTGTTTAAACGTTTTTTTACCGGTTTAAAAATGCCGAAAACTCGTATTCGACCTTCTCGGACTCTAGCAGCTAAACGAAAAATAACGCCCACAGTTTGAAACGCCCAAATTGCTCAACGTCTGAAACTTTCCACTTATTTGTTACGATAAATTGTTTTAAGAAATTAATTTTGCAAAAACCGTTTTGGATTCTTGTTCAGCGGCACAGAAAACCATGAAAATCATATGCAGCTTGAAAAAGTATACACTTTTGTACTAATTTTGCACTTATTGGTTAATCAGTTGTTTAAACAAATGAAATATGCAAAAATAATATCAGATTCTTATTTAGAGATTGAAAACACTATTAAAAGCATATGCATCTTGTTTGTAACACTACTCTTTTAATCTTAAACAAAATTGAGTGGTCTCTCTAAATAGCGCACTATGGACCTTTTATGGGGCAGAGGTCAATCCCCCTAACCGAGCTGCGAGGAAAGATAAAGGTAACCGGAACCTACGCACAGTGGGGTGAAATCGGAAAACGAGGTTCAAAATGACATTTAGAACGCAATTATGCACCGATTTTAGAATTTTTTTTTTGAAAAATTCAGAACTA
>NC_046658.1:94148173-94161758 GCF_010883055.1 Belonocnema kinseyi | reverse complement strand
GCAAGCGATTTCAGAGCAGAAATATACGTTGAAGCCGAATAACCCTTAATGTCGAGTATTTGTTAATACAATTTGTTTATAACAATTAAATATGCAAGTTAATAATTTTTTTATATTTCTTATAACCCTGTACACTAAATTCAAGGGACGAGAAGTATAAGAAAAATTTTGTCTAGAAGATAAAAAATGAAATTAGAAAAATCGACATTTTTTTCGATGTTTGCATTAAAATAAAAATTAAATAAACAAAAAAATAAAAAATCTACTCTCACCATTTTCTGAAAAATTTAGTTCTGAATTTTTCAAAAAAAAAAAAATTCTAAAATCGATGCATAATTGCGTTCTAAATGTCATTTTGAACCTCGTTTTCCGATTTCACCCCACTGTGCTACGTTCCGAAAGGGATGGTAAACTCACTGAATGATGGACGTTTCAGGATAAAAGATAAAAGGGAAACCTCCGCAATTTCAGTCAAAAAGATATACCCCATTTTCCAACGAACAATAGACCAAATTAATAAAAGGAAGAAAAAATTAATAAGATAACCAAAAATGAACAAAGGTAAAACTAAACAAAACAAAAAAAAAACGAATTAGGGTCGATAAAACTACCTAGCTCAGTCTAACAATAATATATGGTAAAGGGGGAGGGGAATTGTGTAATTACAAAGCTTACATAATTAATTAAAATATTTGACAAACATGTATTCCATATCTCAGTAAAGTTAACATAAAATACACCACAGAAGGAAAATAAAACAATAACAACAATTACGTTAAATCTCACAAGAGATAGCATATCAATTAACTTTGAAAGGTCAAAAACCAGAAATACCCGATAACAGGACATGATCTAGTGTAGCGACATTTCTGAGATAGCGCAATATTAAAAACGGTAAAACGGTAAAAGAAGGTACACATTAAAAAAGGGGTATTTTTAACAGCTAAAAAAGCTGTCCGTATATCATAATAAAATAAATATGCCTGACATTAACAACAATCAAGAATATAACAAAATTATTGCGCAAAGTAGGGGGTATTACAAAAGGAAAAATAGCGGAAAGGGGGGGGGGTACTATAAAATATGGTGCATGAAAAAAATAATAATGAATGATTTAAAAAAAAATATATTCTTGAAGGCAACGTAAAGTGATTAAGAAAAAAACGATATAAACGTTATTGCGGGATCGGCAGCATTTTAAAAGATAATATAAGTAAAATTATTCTTAAAAGCATTACAAGTCATTTAGAAATAATTTAAACGGTAATGTACGATAGAAAACATTCTAAAGGGATCGGTAATTTTAAAGAAATCGATAATTTCTAAAAAAAAACACACAAACAGGATAAAAGAATTTTTGGGGTATCACGAAAATTCGAGAGTTGGTAAATTAGAGAGAATCGGTCATTTTTGATAAATTGATATATGGGGATCTGTAATTGTGGGGAGATCGATACTTTCTGGAGGGACACAAACATGATGAAAGAGTTTCAGGGAAGTCACAAAGTTTACAAGGGGATTATCACTGACTCGACAACTAGTATAATTAATTCTGGCATTTCGGCACTCCAGATTATTTTGATATTTTTAGAGGGTCATATTTATAAAATCAGGAAATACAAAAAAAAAACAATAAAACCATAAGACCAAATAGCATAAATAAAAAAAACGATGATTTAGGCAAGGAGTACTAAAACTTCGTCGAAATAATTCTCAAAGAACCAACAATACGAAGACTTGGCTAAACCACAAAAGAAAATCAGATCCTACCTTGAAAGCGTTTGAGAAGGATCGGCAGTCGCACATCGTGTTTCCACGTTGAGTTTACAGACACTAAGTAAGAATTTTCGCGATTACCGGTGTATTAATTAAACAATCCAGAAACTTGTGTGGAGACCGCAGATGCGGAGATCTGCTGAAGGTGAAGGTGGTGATGGATCCGATCGTTTGTTTGTGTTTCTAGCGAAGATCTGCAGGGCGTTTCGATCGAGACAGCCGAATTAAGAAATTTAAACGAAGAAAAAAAATTAAAACAGCCCTAAGTTCTTAAAATTAAACTTAAAATTAATGCCATAAATGAACACAACAGTAAAATAAAACAGAAAATAAATAATGAACAAAACAAAAGGTAGGAGAGACGAATTTTATACTTTCCGTGTGAACACGAAAGCATTTTATTTCAGAAAATTTACATAATTTTGAATTTAATCAGCCAAGTAAAATAAAGAAAAATTTCAGGAAACCAAATGATCAAAACTCGGGACTCCTTGACTAAATAAAAATAAAATAACAAAATCAAATATGAATGGAAAAACTTATAAAATCATAAAAGAAAATTAAAATAAAAGTTATAAAATCATAAAAGTAAATAAAAAATAAAAAAACGATAAAATCATAAAACTGCCAAAATCATAACTACATAAAATTGAAAGAACAAACAGAAAGAAAATAAAGAAAAGAAAAGACAAAAAAAAACCAGTTTGCGTTTCTTAAGAGAATTTATGGGTTAAGGGTCTTTGCCAAAGTTTAAAAACGCAGGGGAGGACTTGAGCGAGGTATGGTGGGCTGTATTGTATCTTTTATAACTAAAATGTATTGGAATCCTAATTCACTTCTGGGCAGGGGTTCCATGAAATCTGCCGCCACGACAATTCACGGTTCTTCTACAACGCGATGTCCCATCAGGGCGGCGGTTACTTGTTGTTCTACTTTGCACATCTGACAGATCTTGCAACCCTTTACATAGTTTTTTATGTCCCTAAAATAACCAGGTCAGTAATAGTTAGCGGAAACACCTATATAAGTTTTTTGTGTATTTAGGTGACTAGTTTGCGGTTGATCGTGAGCTTCGGATATCATGGATTTCTTTTCACCGTCGTTGGGTACCAGTTTCCATTCGCCAACATCTTTAACAAAATCAGTAACAAAAGGGTTGGGTCTGTAGGTATATAATTTCTCGTTGGAAATTTTTCAGCGGGTAAATCTTTCGGGAAAATTGGATACGGCAAGGAATCCAGGAATGCCAGGAAGGTGTAGGATCTCTAATTAATAATACTGCTGCGGTGTTTTGCGGCGCAAACATGCGAGATAGTACATCAGGAACATGATGGGAGGAGCCTTTTCGGCATATTATCTCAAAGTCGTATTCTAGGAGGGATAACGACCATCGTGCCAGACGACCAGTAGGGTTTTTTAGATCAGCGATTCCCAAACTAGTGCCGCCGGCCGATGAGGATGCCGCCGGCAGGGGGATGCCACCTCGGGCCGGGCAGATAGGCAGGTTCCGAGGCAGGCTTCCCGCTGCGACCAGAAATCTATTTTCCTCGACTTTCGTGTACCTACCACGAATGACCCTTTCATTGTTATGAACTTGCAATAACTGAAATTATAAAGACTTAGCTCAATTAAATTTTAATTGGCTGAATGAATTTTGTAATATAATTTAAAGAAAATGAAAAGAAAGTTTTTGAAAATCGGTTAATATCCGAACTAATAAATGAAATATTTACAAATCTTATTAAAATTCTATTGATTAATATTTAACCAATTTTTCATTTTCCTCAACCGGCTCTAATTCTCTAACAACGAAAAGGTCAGCGAATCAAGCAACCGAGCACGAACGACTAGCGTCTAGTCCAGATATGATCTATATTCTTGAATGGTCCACACGTTCTCGAGACATTCTTCTTCTGACGTTGTATATTTTTGTTCGGCTTCTGTTAGTGTTCGACAAGCATATGAGATTACGCATTCTTGGCCATCAAGGTTTTGCGTGAGCATACCTCCTAATCCGGTATTGCTTACGTCCGTTTGCAATATAAAAGTGATCTCAAAATTAGGACGCGTTAAAACGGGTGCTTCGGATAAGCAGCCTTTGATTTTCTCAAAAGCCGTTTGCTGGTCTTCTCCCCAAATCCAACGCTACTTTTCCTTAAGCAAAATTGTCAGGGGGATGCTAAGGTCGTGTAAATCTTAATGAATCTACGATACCAACTTGACATTCCGAGAAATCTACGCAGCATTTTTACATTTTTAGTTGCGGGATACTCTAAAAGGGGATTTATTTTATCGAGATCGGTCTGTAAGCCATGTTCGAGGGCTCACTGATGTTGTTAGCTAACATATTATCGATTTCGGCCACTATAATTTCCATTATCTTAGGAGATGTTAAGTAGTGACGTTGTTTTATAGGTGGGCGGTTCTCTACGTCTATCATATGTTTAGATATATTTGTCAACCCTGGTTTTCCAGGTGATTCGGGTAATTCTTGTTTCAGAAATTCTTTGAGTTTAATATTTTCTTTGAATATTTTTAAAAAGTCCAAGCCAATCGCAAAAGCGATGGGTAAAGCTTTAAGCACTCTAATTCCAATAGGGTTTTCCTGAGTTTTTAGTTCAATGGGAGCTATTATTTCTTGGGAAACCAATTCTATTTGACGGTTGCCTACTTGGACTCCGCCTCTCCTATAGACTGTTTCTAAATTTAACTCTTCTCTTATTTTTAAGGCGTCTAAACCTATGAAAGAACGTGAAGCGCCACTCTCCACGAAGGTTTTGATTTGTTTTCCTAGAATTTCAATGGTCAGATACATCAAAGGTTAAGGACCAGAAAGGAGTGTGGGGGTGGAGCTTAGAAAGATTGTAAACTGGAATAGGGATAGAAGGACAAAGTTCATTACGAGGGAGCACTTGAGGGATCTCTGGGACGTACAAATTAGGGTTAATTTTTTGGAAGTTAGAGTAATGGGCTTCGCAAAGGAGTTGACACATGATATCAATAGACTCCGAAGGGATAATATTTGGAAAGGATACGGTAGGGTTAGGGTTTAAAGTAGTATTCTCTGCAGGGATCGGTAAGTCGGAAGTATCGTGAGGTGCTAATTTTCTAGTTTTTAAATTTATTGTAAAGGAAATCAACTGTGCTTAAGTCTTTTAAGAAAGGGTTATTCGGGTGGATTGAAGTTTACTTTTGGTTCTAACAATAGGGACTTTAGAGGTTAATTCCATTTCTTTTTCTACGATGAAAATTTTATTCTTAAAAATGAAAAGGCTCAGGTCATAATCTTTTAGGCTATAAGCTCCCGTAAAATCTGAAAATTCAGTTGCCGAATGTAAAAGGTTAATTTCGATTAATTTTAAAGTTTCTGCGTATTTATGTCTTTTCATTTTTAGGAACTCAGATTTTAAAAGGGGTTCGTTTTGTTTTATCAGAGGTATGTTCACCCTACGACATACCTCCGGCTTTAATTTCCCGAACATTTCGGACATTCGGATTTATAGGTTTCTTTTCTACCACAACTGTAACAAAATATTTTTTGCTGTTGTTTGCATTCTTGAAATCTATGGCTTCTTTCGCCACAATTCCAACATTTTGGAGACGTGTCCTTTTTGCGGTGCGGGGTGCTGGTGTCGGAAGGGGTTGTAAAGGGATCCAGGGTATTATTTTCCGAGGGGGTAGAATTTGTATCTGATTGGGATGAGGTATAGCGCTTTTTCGGGGAGGTGAGTTGGGTTCTGTCCTGTGTTCTATTATTTTTCTCCATCGATAGATACGCGCGGTCGACCGGTTCTTCTTGTGGAAATGTTTCGCAGGGTTCTTCTTCTTTTAGGAACGCGATTCTTTCAGTACGCTTATCCATTCTGTCTCTCTCAAATCTTCTATCATATTGCCTGTCTGTCCTTCTCTCCTTAGGGTCCCTATACGGCAATTCAGGCAGTAATGATCGTTCCGTGGAGGGGGTGGTTTATAATTTTTGGCGACATGATAGCTCTTTTCAGCGACATTCGTAAGGTCTTCCGAATGTGCGAAGTCCTTTATTTGGTTTCTTTGAATGGCTAAGTGTAATCTTGGGAGGAGGTTCCTATGTGCGTAGCTAATTTCTTCTGATTCCGGCATCTCAGGGATTAACCTATCAAACAGTGTTCGCATACAGGTCAAGTAGTCTGAGACAGATTCTCCTTCACCTTTCGTTCTTTGGTAAATTTCTTGTCTTAATTCGAACTGAAAGTCCGAATCTCCGAACCTAACCCTGAAAGCTTTAGCGAACCCACTGAAAGTCCGCTACAAACGTCGGGATCCCCGGAATCAGTTGAGTGCGATTCCAGATAAAAAAAGAAATTACCCTCATCAAGTCAGCATCGCAAATGGGCCTTAGGCCTCGGCTGTCTTAAATACGCCTTAAAAATGCGTCTGGATCCTCATTACGAGCGCCGGAATATACAATGTTCCACTTACGTATAATTTCGTATGCGCGCGAGGGATTTGAAGGGGGGAGGGAGATCGGCCTGATATCGATAAGAGTGGGGTTGAGGGAGAGAGAAGTCCTCGTATGGGGGTTGTGGTAAGGGTTCTCGAAGTCGGGGTGCGAATTCTCGAATGTGACCTGCGAGCGGCGTGAGGGGCACACATCGCGGTAAGTTGTGCGTGCATGACAGGGGTAATGGTTCTCGAAGTCGGGGTGACATGAGGGGTATAATGTACTCGATCCACGTATGTTAACGTGGGGGTCTACGGGATTAAGGGTTGGTTCTACAAAAGGATCGGAATCACGACAGCGGTTGCGTTGAGATTTCATATTTCTATTTACCGGGTGCCTACGAGGTGTATCGGTTTCATAATGGCCAAAGTCAACAGGATCCGAATTGTTAGAACAGGTTTCCCGAATTTGGTCATCATCTTCGCGATGAAGGGTATGAGACGGTTTAAAAGAGTCTATATTATCACTATTATCTTTCACGGCTTTTACTAGTCGTTCGCGTCAAGCTGCGAAATTTCCTGCGGTAGAAAGATTTCTTTCCTCTAGTTAGACAACAAGTCCTTCCGTATTTAGCTTGTATACCCACGAAGTAAATTGTTTATCCCTGTCCATGACTACCACGAGTCCCGAAAGGTTATCTGATAATCAAGGAGATAGGATGTCACTCTATAAGTTTGAACAGAGAAGCGTAATCACTGAAGGAGAAAAACTAGAAGCGAGAGTACACTACAGTAAGTATTCTTCCTCTAGGCGAAATTAATATTAAATGTAAACACAGGTGTTCATGTTGAAGATCGTAATGAAAGATAAGAAGCAAGGATAAACGAAAGAAAATATTCTATCAAGGTCCTTATCAATATCAAATGTAAATACAAATATTCACGTTAATAATCTGAATAGTAGAGATAAGAAGCCAGTAAGCACATTAGAATTTAATCTCTCAAAGAGAAATCGGTATAAAATGTAAACACTGATTTTTTATTATACTTAATTCGGAGTGCTTGCCAAAATATTTATTTCTATCTTTCATGTAGGAAGATAAAATCGTCGATTAGTTACTTGGGAAAATCACAAAAAAATATTATGCATGGAATAAAATATTCCAGAATAGTTAAAATTGAAAATTGAGATACGAGTTTTGTAATAAATAAGAGACTATTTTAATTTTCGGGCCCCACGTTGGGCACCAATTGTAACGCTCCTCTTTCAGTCTTAAATAAAATTGAGTGGTATCTCTAAATAGCGCACTATGGACCCTAATAAAATGAATGAAGTTAAACGAAATAGGTAACTCACGATAACATTTAAAGAAAGAATTTGTACCTAAAAAACAACTGACATTTTTGGGCGCCAGTCCTTGCATGAAACAGAGGTAAATTTCCATGACCGAGCTGTGAGAAAAGATTAAGGTAACCGGAACCTACGTTCCGAAAGGAATAGGTAAACTCACTGAACGATTGGACGTTTTAGGACAAAAGGTAAAAGGGCAACCTCACCAACCTCAGTCAAAAAGATATACTCCATTTTCAAACGAACAATAGACCAAATTAATAAAAGGAAGAAAAAATTAATAAGGTAAGCAAAAATGAGCAAAGCTAAAACGAATCAAAACAAAAAAAAACAAATTAGGGTCGATAAAACTAACTAGCTCAGTCTAACAATAATATACGGTAGAGGGAGGGGGGGGTTACGCAATTATAAAGCTCACATAATTAATTAAAATATTTTTGACAAGCATTTATTCCATATCTCAGAAAAGTTAACATAAAATATACCACAGAGGGAAAAGAAAACAATAACAACAACAATTACGTATAATCTCACAAGAGATAGCATATCAATTAACTTTGAAGGGTTAAATACAAGAAGTACCCGATAGCAGGGCATGATTTAGTGTAGCGACATTTCTGAGATAGCGCAATATTAAAAACCGTATTTAAAAATCACAAGAAAAAAATAAAATTAGCTCACATACAAAAAAATTAAAGCTCTATTTCAACGGGTAAATTAACGAAAGGTTTGTGATCGGCAATAATAAAATAGACACGATAGTAAAAGAACGTATACGTTAAAAAAACGGTATATATAACATCTGAAAAAGCTGGCCGTATACTGTGGTAAAATAAATATGCCTAACATTAACAACAGACATATTGAGGGGTCAAAATATCATTAGAGGCGTTGCGTAAAAAGAAATAGAATATTACAAATATTTCAAAGATATTATGAGAATCGTTGCGGCATCAAGAATACAACAAAATTATTGCGCAAAGTAAGGGGTATTACAAAAGGGAACATAGCGGAAAGGGTGGGGTACTATAAAATATGGTGCGAGGTTAAAAAAAGAAAAATTTTGAAAAGCAATGCAAAGGGGTCAAAATAAATATGCAACATAGCGGGGTCGAGGACATTTAAAAGAGAGAAAAAATAAATTTAAAATTAAAAATAGTACAGCAACGGGGAAGAATAATACAGATGGCAGGGCGGATTCGGTAATATTCTAAAAGATAAAAATATTTTTGATGGCATCATAAAGAAAAATCGAGCATAAAATAGAAGATAGGATAAGGTCGGTAACATTAAAAAAAATAATAATGAATGATTTAAAAAAAAAGGAAATTTTAAAACGAAAGATTTAAAAAAACGGATTAAATAAAAAAAACGATATAAACGGTATTGCGGGATCGGCAGCATTTCAAAAGATAATTGAAGTAAAATTATCCTTAAAAGCATTACAAGTCATTTAGAAATAATTTAAACGGTAATGTACGATCGAAAACATTCTAAAGGAATCGTTAATTTAAAAGAGATCGATAATTTCTAAAAAAACACAAATAGGATAAAAGAATTTCTGGGGTATCACCAAAATTCAAGAGTTAGTAAATTAGAGAAAAACGGTAATTTTTGATTAATTGATATATGGGGATCGGTAATTGTGGGGAGATCGATGCTTTCTGGAGGGAAACAAACATGATGAAAGAGTTTCTAGGAAGTCACAAAGTTTACAAGGGGATTATCACTGACCATAAAGTCAAATAGTATAAATAAAAAAAACGATGATTTAGCCAGGGAGTACTAAAATTACGTCGAAATCATTCTCAAAGAACCAGCAATACTAAGACTTGGCTAAACCACAAAAGGAAATCAGATCCTGCCTTGAAAGCATTGGGAAGAATCGGCAATCGCACGTCGTGTTTTAATGTTGAGTTTACAGACACCAAGTGAGAATTTTCGCGCTTACCGGTGTATTAATTAAACGGGAGGAATCACATGATCAGGGGAAGGGCTGGTGCGCGCGAACTTAATTTCTATAATTCGCTACGATCGGGAGAAAGATAGCCGATGAGGTTCGCCTCTGGTTAGTCCATCTTATCGTCCTGTCCTTTTTTCGTTAGTCCTTATCAGCCGCCGTTCGGGAAGGGAGAGATTCCGAACTCTCTCGCACAGGAGTGTGTGTGAGACAAGAATCGTCCCATGCATTCTTTCAGGGCTGACTGTGTTCTGCTATCGAGGTGGAGAACGAGGAGCCTCTTTTCTCCGTACTGCAGGTGTGGAGTGGACTCTTCGATACTCCCGATAAAAGAGAGAAAACAAAATGGCATAAAAAGCCAAAAAATGCCTGTCCACAACAGAAAAATTAAAAAAAAATAGTATTTAAGCGAAATTACTTATTCCCTGGTAGAATTTGTAGTAACCGCCTCGGTAGATCCTCCCCAGGAACGTGCCTTGGATCTCAGACGACCAACAGAAATAGCTCATTCTATCCTAATGGGTAGAATTATCGGTCTTCCCTGGATGTCAGAAGGATACTTCTTAACCAAAATAAACAATCAACTCTATCCTTAATAGCCGAATGATATACTCTACCTGGATGTCAAAGTGATGTTTGAAAGGAATATAAAAAAATCCAGAAACTTATGTGGGGAACGGAGATACGGAGATCTGCTAAAGGTGAAGGTGGTGATGGGTCCAATCGTTTGTTTGTGTTGGTAGCGAGGATCTGCAGGGCCTCTCGCTCGAGACCGCAGAATTAAAAAATTTTACAGAACAAAAAAAAATTAAAACGGCCCTAAGTTCTTAAAATTAAACTTAAAATTAATGCTATAAATGAACACAAAAGTAAAATAAAAATGAAACGGAAAATAAGATAAAATAAATTTAAAAAATAACAAAAGGTAGGAGTGCCGAATTTTATACTCTCCGTATGAATACGAAGGCATATTATTTCAGAAAATTTACAAAAACTTGAATTTGTGAGTTGCAGAAAATCTGCAACGTCACATGTTATAATATCAAATGTAGTAAAGATTTGTTTAAACAAATTGTTTGCGTAGGTAATGGTACTCTTGGAACGTGCTTTTGAGACTTAAAACTTTAAACGCGTTTATCTCGAAACCACTTTTTCAACCTCTTTTCAAGCCTAACTCAAGATCTATTGATCCGATTTACTTCAGCTAAAGTTTTCCTGAAAGGGTATGATTTTTTGTATGACTTCAACCTAAAATATGTATAAAAAATTGTTAAATAATGATTATTTAACAAGATTGAAGTTGAAAAAAAGCGGGTTAAAATTGAACGTTTTTTCAAATCACCATAAATTGGATAATTTTTCATAAAAATTCATTAAAAATAGGTTGCAGGCATAGGGAATTTCATAAATTTTACTAAAAAGTAACTGTTTTTTATTTCAGTTCACTACAAGAGGCTGCTGACTTGACACGAGCTGACGATGTTTCGTCGGGAGAGAAAAATTGCGTTTTAGAAGAAAGGTTAATAAATTTGGAAACAAAAGAAACCACAGAAAACATTCAATTTGAATAACATTGAAATAAATAATCAACAATGCAAATTATTGTAGTGACTACCATGGAAAATATAAATACAGTGAGACTTTTCTATAGCACCGATTTTGGAGCAGACTCGTTATAGAGCGTTCCGCTTTTGTTTGTTCATGCCTGGGTGCTCGCCTGAGTGACAACCGCAGACCTCGCGCACCCCGCGCAGCTGCTGCTATACCAAACTGCGGCGCGGCATCAATTCTTGGAAGGACTATAGAAGGGAGGGCTATTGAAGGGTTTAACTGTACCTCGCTTAATTATAGTTTGTACATAGTGGAAGAAATTATTTATAATTTTTATTTGTCTAATACAAAAAAAAATATAAAACACATGCAAATCAAGTATAACCTTTCCGACAGTATAATTTTCCTGCTTAGGTATGCAGTTTGTTAGTTTAAAAAATAATTACATTCTATTCGTAATGAAAGAAAAACCAAAATAAAAATTAAAAATGATTTTAAATTCAACCCAAATTTGATAAAATATTGGAATATTAGAAATCCCTACAAAAGTCTATAAAATCCGCTGAAATATTTGTAAATTATTATTTTATTATTATTTATTTACTATGGTTTATTTTTTTATTTTTCTCGTTTGCAGTATATCTCTAACAGTGTCGGTTTGAAAGTAAGCCTATTTTTTTCGAGAAAGACCATATTATTAATCAAATAAATGTTTATGTTTTTGCGATACAAAAATATCTTCGAGGGTTACTACTATAGTGATTAAAAATCAACCTTAAAGAGAGATGCTTTTATTCCAAGATAATTTCTTTTTTCTGAGTGATTTCTAAAACATTTAATCAAAAAAATGAAAAGATAAAATCAATATTTTCAATTTTTGTAACATATTTTGCAGAATTTATATCAGTTTTTCAGAGCCTGAAATGTGCCCTTACAGTTCACAGTATAACAATTTTCTATGCAGAAACCAGCTTTTCATAAATCGTTAAAGATTACATAACTGGTTACACCAGTTTTAAAGAAATCTGTAACTAAATTATGTTTACTGAAACTGGCTCTTATCATCAAAAATAAATATCTCAGAAAGATAAGCTTGACACCTCCAATCTAAGAGATATTGACTATAGTATATTATAAAAATTAATGTTGCACTAGAATATTCAGTAGTCACATTTTTATTCAAAACACGTGATTAAAAAATTAATTTGGTAGTCCCTGATTAGAAAAAATGAGGATGGTCTTCAATTTGGTCGTATCTTTGGCCACTGTCCTCAATTTTATTGGTGAATATAATAATATAATATATCCATCTATTATATTATAAGATTCGTGACTGCAGTTAAAAAGTAGTTATTTTTGGTTAAATAGTAATTTTTAAACAGAAAATTAAAATATTCCACTCTTGTTTGAAAATTGATCTTTTTTATTTGACAATTGAACGATTTTTTGAAAATTCTTGTTTTTTGTTGAATTCAACTGTGTTTGATTACAAATTTAACTATATTCTTCAAATGAAATATCAACTGTTACAAAAAACACCAAATATTATATCTTGAACCCGAAATTAATGTTCATCAACGCCCAAAAATCACTCCTTGTGTATTTAGAAGGTGGATGGTCATTAAATGTGATAGTGGTTGTTAAATTTTGTTTTGGGTTGCGAACATAAATTTAAGGTTGTCGCCCAACTCCTCTCGCCCTACTCCCCTGAGAAACTGCGTGAGCCAAAACTTATAAGAGGGCTGAAAACGGGGTGAGTGAAAGCGAGAGTTTGGTGTAAATTCTTTTTAAGCTTTATGCATATCAGAATTTTATCGATGTGATCTGTGCGGTGCTTGAGTTCACACATTATATTTATAGTTCATTATTAATTAGTTATAGGAGATTTTATTTTAAAACGTATAAGTCTTTAAAGGCACAATGTTTTTTTCTACTTAAGAATTTGATTTTTTAATACTAGAAAAATATTTTTATTTAAATACTGTTTTTCATAATAAAATACGATTCAAGAAATTTCTTCGAGATATCTAATTTTGATATTCTTAACTCCGAATTTTTTAATCACTAATATTTTTATTTAAAGAAAAAATCATACAAGTTTAACCACATTTTATGAGCAAACTTTCGCCTAGACGGATCATTTAACTGGCCCAGCTACCCACAAAATTGCAATTTTTTGGCCCTAATATATTCAGAAAATAGTGTGTGCGAATTTATTTGAACCAAAATCGAAATGTTTGCAACCACCCTCATTGTGGCAAATATTATTACTATAACAGAAAACTATTTGGTGGAATCGACCATAATTCAAAATCACCAACTTCCAAAAACCACAACTGGCACTTTTGACAAAAAATTTTCAACAAATGACTGTGAACCAACTATGCAATCTTTATATTGAAAACAGTCACTCCTGTTTCGTTAGACAACCTTAAAGGGGGAGGGTCGGTAAGGCCGGTTTTTGGCCTAATTTATTTTTGGACCAAAAAATCTGAAAAAATCATGGTAGTATCTTATAAGTATCCCGA
>NC_046658.1:94145682-94148073 GCF_010883055.1 Belonocnema kinseyi | reverse complement strand
TTCAGGTTCAAGGTCATTTGAAGGTAATTTGAAGGTCAAATCGAGAAAAAACGGTAAAAAAATTTAAAAAAATATGTTATAGGTTTTTGGGGTCGCTGATTACGAACCTGGTGTCCGCTGACCTTTAACGCGTCAGGTACTCTTATTATCAGTAAACATTTTTTTGGTGCTAAATGCGCTTTATATTAATGTAGGCATAGCCTTTAATTACAAAACTAATTTAAAAGTTTATAATAACTTCAGGTATTCCTTAAAATAATAAATTTGTTATAATATTTATAAAATATAACAATTTAAATTTTAATGAAAAAATTAGATAAAAAAATTAAAAATTTAGGCCCTTTCGTATAGAACAACACTGTGTGTTGGCCAACAATAATAATTACTATTTTACAATATTGACGCTAAGATAGGAGAACACAAACAATTTTTTCACTAAAAACATAAAACTTTTAAAGATCTCGTTTTTAAACATGAAGGTTTTACTCCATTCTCTTTTCCAAATGTTAATGTTACGTAGATAAGCAAGCTGAATAAAATGTAACCTGAAGAGGCTCTACGTCGTCAAACGAAAGCTAGTTTTAAAACAAATTATAGATCAGTAGATAGAAAACCCAACATCTGCGATATATTTACTACAATGAAAAAAACGAACATCTAATAATATTAGTTGACAACCACTATTGCGTACTTTAAGAAAAATATAATAATCTGTTTCTTATTGCAGAATTAAGTTTGCAATTCGAGTGTTTGCCTAATGGCGCCCCCATTCCTGGTTTTCCTCGTCGCGGATATTCTTCATCTTCTGACAGACATTCTCTTGCCAGACTTCTTAGCTCTGCCATATCTCATTCTTCTGCCGAATTTCCTCCAGCTGTCGAGGCTCCTCTTCATACCAGGTCCAGGTCTCCTGCTGCGCTTATAACTTTTTCACACGTACTTGGATTTAAACTAGAAGAACTTGAATTTGTTCGGCTTACTCTCTGCAAAGATCCGAGCCGAGTATTCGAACTCCGAAGATACATTTTTCCTAAAGATAATCGAATTCAATTGAGAACCTTAAATCATGCCCTTAACCCCATACGAAATGAAGAACAAATTGTATTATCAACCTCCAATGGTGACGTTTGTGCAATATTAAAGATATTGACCAGGAAAAAAGCGATTCTTCGTGGATTATATAAACGTGAACCTGGTACTTGGTTGGGATCGGAACGGGCGAAAATAAACATGAACAGCGGCGCCGTTGAATTATTAACCACAGACGAATTAGCAGAATGTCCAGTAGGATCTGCAAATCCAATCAAAAAAAGTTTTCAAGTGAGGCGTGTGTAAACCACAAATCTGTACACTATTAATAAAAAACCATGGTGTGTAATGTACTGTGTAATAAAGCATGGTTTTTTTCAAGAAAACATTCCCTACAAATCTATTGTTACCAATTTTGTCACAAACAATGTTTTTATTTGAAACATTAACGGTAACATTGTTTTAATTCTTAAAATCATGGGAAAACTATTCCTTTTAGAGTTTGGGAGATTTACCATCGAAAATGGTTGATAAAGCAGTTTTTATTTAAAGAAGCGACACAATATTTATATAGTATAATTTAAGATTTTTACATATAAAATATAAAATAAAATTTGCATTGTTTATCAATATTTTATTTGAGTTACCCTAAAAAATGGATACGCGCAATATTTTCCAAAAATTAAATAATTTGATTTTTAACTTTGTTGCATAGAAATGCGCCTTATCAAATAAAAAAAAAACTATACAAAAAACTGAATATTTATTTTTTAACTAAAAAAGTTACGTCAATAAACTCGAAAAATATATTTTGAGGCAAAAATAAATAAATGACATAGCAAGCGAAATTTATTTAAATGAAATAGATTTTACTATACCGGAGGTATTTTAAAAAACTATAGAAGGATCAGCAAAGCAGAAAATATCCTGGGTATAGTTACAATTTCTTAATTCAGATATATTGGTCGCCTAGAAATTATTCTTCTAGATAATTTTAAACCCTAAATTGGTGTGCGAATTTGGCTATACATTTTTTCAAGGACTGTTCGTACACACGCCAACACCGTGGGTTTCTTCTTGCAGTATTCCAGGATATGCATATATGAGTTGGAGAAATGCAAAAGCGCATAAGTCAAATTATGGAGAATATTGAGTTAGGATTATGTTCTGGATCTTTTCCATCAATTATATCGCTTGGAATAGTCAAAAACGAGCTAAAGATCACGGACGTGATGTTCACGTGATGCTTAGCTTGATTTTGACTATTCCAAGTGATATAATTGACGGGAAAGATCCAGAACATAATCCTAATTTAATATTCTCCATAATGTGACTTGTGGGCTTTTGTCTTTCACCTCCTCA
>NC_046658.1:94141502-94145582 GCF_010883055.1 Belonocnema kinseyi | reverse complement strand
CGGTGGGTAGAGGGGAAGTGACTTTTTTCGCCGGACGCGCCGTCTACATTTATGGCGGGCAACTAAGCCCGCACCGCATCTACGTTTATAATATCTTTGGATCGACGGTCTTGGCGCGTTGCACAAAATATGTCACTTACGTTCTTGGTCACTGTCTGACAACTCGTGTCACGAAAATTCTACTTTTATTAAAAGATTGGATATGTGATTTAGATACCAAATTGGATAAAGATATTGAGTGATTTGTGAGGAAAGAAAAAGGAAATTGAATTTGAAAGGAAATTTCTAGGATTCTCAGAGGAACTCTGATCATCAAAAAGAAAAATGGAAAAAGTAAATCTTTTGTTGTAACCGGCGAGCGACGCAATGGCAGTTTTTAGCCACGGATCCATTGCCTCATTTAGCCCCTTCATTGCTTTTTCTTTTTGAGTGTTTTTCTTTTGCGATTGATTTTTTTTGTATATAAATTGTAAAGCCTGTTTTAGTAGAGTCAGTTTGTATTGTTCGGCAATTCAAGCGTGGGGCTTCGCACGTAATCTAGATCGTAGAGTGCTCCGGAAGTTGGCATCGTGTACCGAATTCGCGCTATCGACCACGTGGTCCCTACAAGTAATGTAGTCGGGTAGATATCAAAATTAAATGTGCAAAATTAATCAAAGTTGTGGGATGACTAAATTGTTTAAATAAATGCTGAATTATTTCAAGTGTTAAATCAAGTGATGGCCGTTGTGATATTAAGAACCACCCCTGAGGTTTCTAGTCCCTTGCTTCTTTTAGTTTTTTTGCTAGGATTTCAGGTTTGCTACCTCATATTGTGTACCCTTTTTCGTTTCTTCCTACTTTGCCGGGCTAATTTTTACGTTTAAGATCAATTTTATGGGCCTGGCTGGCGCCCATAACATACGTATATATTCTAAAATAAAATTCTGTCATTCTCGAGGTGGAATAAACCACTATCGTAAAGTATCACGATTCAATTGCGATTAATTAAAGAATTTTTAGAAGATAAAATATCATTGATTGTATGGAACTACTCAAAATATATGAAAATGGTTTATTAAACATTTTTTACTTTTTTGCGGGCTTTTTCATGTTGCCATGAATGCATTTTGGACAACTTAAGTATCGTAGAATTGGAACGATTGGAATGAATCACGGAAGAGTTGTGAATCGATGTTGGGGGAGGGGGGGGATGTTCAGGAGCCAAGTGCTATGCATCAACTCGCTTCTGATTGGTTTCGCGAAAGCGAATTTTTGAAATTGACGCGACTTACAAGTCGTTTAAGTATAAGAGCGGTAAATGAAGAACTCCAAACTACACCTTGCTCGAAATTTGGCACATGCAACATCATCGCAAGAGACTTTAAACATCGTATTAAATTAACTAATAACATCCGCATCTCATCAGCCGCTTCCCAGATAAAAATCGTGCGACGCGCAGTGCTCACATGCGCGCAAGGTACGTTGTGTGAGATATAATGCACGCATGCTGTCATCACCTGTCATAATGCTGTGATGGGTAGATAGTGCGGGCGTAATCCGTCTCATATTGCCATCACGGCGTATTTCACGCATGACAGGCTCTCTGCGATGCACGCGTGCGCTCATCCTGCCGACAATTAATGATTAATCCCATAATAATGATGTAATTAAATCCTAGAGAGATTGTTAAATTGAAATATTTTAAATTCCCTAAAAAGAAGAAAATAATAAAAATGATTAGTCTGCCTTTTCCCAAAACGAAATATGAACATTTTTGAAATACTTTTTCTAACTTTTTATATTTAAATTATTTTTTCCCTAAATGACGTTGCAAGTAAAATTATAATTTTGTCTTACTTTTTTTCATAACTGCAACTTGTAATTTTAATTGCACAAAATTTAGAGTTACTGTTTAAAAATTTGTTGAAGTCTTTGCAGAAATGCATCTCTAATGTTTGATAGAATTTTTTTAACTTTGTGTTCTTATTTTTTAAATAAATTAATACATATTTAATATTCAATTAAATTTTGATCAATTTTATAATGATGTTCATTCTTTAAAGTCAAGATAACAAGTTTAAAAAGTGAGCTCAGTTGTTGAAAATGATGATGAGCGTCGCGCGATGCACTCACTTAGTATCCCCGCTCCCCCCTGACTCTTTCTGAGCAACGCAGTCTCCCGCTATCAGCATGCGTCAGTCCGTGCTTTTAGTGCTGACGCTTTTGGTTTTTTGGGATACTAGTTCCTGGGAACAACGCAGTTTTGACGTCAATTGCGTCCAAACATAACCTTATTTTTATCTTTTAATATGGTGCTTTTTTATTTTCACAAATCTACTTAATCAAATAATAAAAACGATAGTCTTTATTATTACTATGAAGAACTTCCCTACTTTGAATGAATAATCGGTTGTGTTTACCATAAAGCATAAATTTAGAGCTCGCATGTCATGATCATGTATGCGACCTTCACGCGTGCGAGCGATATGCTTCGCAATTGATTGCGCAAATGTATGCTCGAGTGGTGAGGCGTGTGCGGGACAATCCGCACGCGTGAGAGTCAATACGCCATCATCGTGTGTGCACATTGTTATCTGGATTGATTTAGTCCGTGGCCATGATAAAAAATCGGGTTCACCCGAATAAAAGTTTGCAAGAAAAAAATAATAATGTTGGTGTAACAATTAAGAATGTTTCAAAAATGAAAAATCCTTTTTTTAAGCACACTTTTTGTTTAAATACTATTATTTAAAGCTCATGGATGTAAACTGTAACAGCTTATAGACAGTAAACAGATAAATAATAATATAGATTTGATAATTGGAAATTATTGCAAAGTCAAAAAAACATTGGTTAAAGACATGAATTTTTAAAATATAGATGGGGAAATTGGATAAATTCAATCTTGTACTACAAATTCTCATTGTATTGTTTATGAAGTAAAGTAAAGAAATTTAATTTAATTGTGTGTGTTATATTTTTTTCAGTCCTAAAAACTTATTTCTTGTTCAAATAAATATTTATTTCAGAACAATGTAAAAAATAAAACAGGATTTATTTCACAACTGAAATGTAAATTAAATAAAAAAGTAAGGAAATTTTCATTGCTGATTTGCTGGAATTATCTGTCAATTAAATTTTTGTTAATTATATCAAAAATATCGCAGAAAATTCATGTTGCAGGCGAAAGTTAATTTTAATTACATTTCAGGAGGTAGAATTAACTCTTGGGAAGAAGCAACTGCTCTGTATGATATTGCACTTATACTTGAACAAACTTGGCTGTCAAATTTTGTCAGCATTATCTGTTTCTAAAAAAATAAGTACTTTTTAAAATGTTAAAATATAATTTGAACTACTATACTTGGTGTGGGGTGTCATAAAATTATTTGCTCACTTATCATTTTAAATATATAATAAGACATATTTGGATTACAAATCAACACAAATTATAAAATAAATAAGAATTAATAAAGTTAAAGACGTATTTTATCAATAATTAAATGAGAAATTACCAAATTTTCTACTTATTTGTAAGTAATCGTTTCAAAAATCGGATAGAAACACACATAATTCATTATTTAAATATTAATACACATTCTATTTTCCCTCATCTCAGAAAAATAGTACCACTTTTATGTTTTCTACACTAAAAAAAAAGTTTTTGTTAAAGTTACTAGACGCGTCTGGTTCAAAAATTTCCAGTTACTTGAATCCGAAACTATGGTTAATATGACGAAACAAGTTTGTTACTTAACTCTCTTTGATTTTCTCTGGTTAAAACTATCTTTGTTATTATTCCTGGTAACAGAATTGTCCCTATCTTGTGTCGATTTCCATAAATCTGTCTTTTATTTCATGTCATGTTTGCTGGACGTGTCAAGAGACGCTGTGCCGGAAATGCCCAATACTCGAACAATCGTCATTTGTTAATTTTATTTTCAGTTATATAAGTACTTTCAAACCAAGCGAATGTTCTTTTGGTGTTTGAAAAATATTATCGAAAATATTAACGTTGTAAACAATAAATAAACAATCTTAATTAAACGCATCAACAATATGCTACTTTAGCTTCGATTTTTGTATCTATCGCTATTT
>NC_046658.1:94117850-94141402 GCF_010883055.1 Belonocnema kinseyi | reverse complement strand
TCATATTTGACGAAAAATGAGAAAACCAGAATTCGATTTCGTAGTACGGTGAGGGCAGCACCTCGATAGGACAGAAAATGTGATGTCCTATATATATATATAATTCCCCACTCTGACGCCCCGTACCGCATCTACGTTTATAATATCTTTGGTCGATCCCAAGGGTGCTATCGTCCGAGCGCGTTCACAAAACCCGAAACGCTGCGCAACTAGCCGAAAGACTATGAACTAGAAAATAATCGTCGTACAATGGTCCTAATGGAATTTCGTATCAACAATTGCTAAATAATAATATAGATATTATAGGTATAATTCAGAACACGGTTTTCTATGCTAAATTCTTAAATAGACGTCGGGATACAAGTATTTCCGTTATTTAAACTACAGCGCGCCGAGTAGAAGCGCGGTGAACTAGATCTCCAGTAACAAACTATGAACCGAATACAATTGTCGCGAACATATCGTAAAAATGTGACACCAAATCCAGACCTCAAGGCTTCATGGAACTTTCACGAAATAAAGTTTCATGAAACCTGGATAGTTTCCAATCTCAGTTTCGAGCTGCGAAATTCAAAGCAAGTTGTACACGGAATATCGAGTTGGCGATAAAATTGCTATCTATGCGGATCAAGACTTGTAAATTTATAACCGGTTAACAAGTCAAAGTCTGTATCCACGTTACAATCATCTGAAGAGTCAATAAACTTAACCTCAACTTGAACTTCTTAGGGCTCGACACTGCAGCGCGCCGAGTAGCAGGACTGTGAACTAAACAAAGACGAAATCTAATTTTTGATACTAATTTACATGTTCCACGACGCATTTGCGTTAGTACCAAATATATACATACATTACAAGAAATCCATAATCCACGTGAATCCATATCTCTAATATACAAATATAAATAATATATTACCAAATTTCGGCCTCACGAGAGCGCGCATGCGCATAGATTACCGGTGTGTTTACAGCGTTTCGGAACTCGTTCCCATGAAGTCTTTCATCAACCCTGGGAACATTTAATAGCTAATGAAAGGCTTCTTGGGCACTGGATAAGCCCTCAGTTTGCAACATACGTCGAGCCACCGATATTACATTTTACAAATTTCATTACTTGGTAGTCGCTCGTTGCAAAGTCTAATCTCGAAGATGACTACTACTTGATATTCCATCCAATGACTAATGGGACCACACGTGCCACGTTTTCGATCGTTTGTTGTATAGTTTCCATAGTGTCAGCACTTATTAAAGCAGTATAGCGTTGCTCAATGTTGCTTAGGTTCATGAGATCAGGATTGCGTTTGGTGGTGTGAAATTTTCCTGGTATTGCATTCGCAGAATTATCAAGATGGCGACATACTGCAGGAGTTTTAATTAGTCCAAAGTTGGCTCAGACCATAACCAGTAACTGTGGCGGAATAATTACTGGACTGGTCTTGGGTGGCCATACCATTAAGTGGCAAGTTGATATGGTGACGTCACACCTCGGCCATAAAAAAAAGAGAGAGAGAACTGTGAGATGTCAAGCGAGTGAAGAACGCTGCCTTGATGAGAAGTTAAGACCCGCCCTCTCGTACTGGGATCGGAAACTAAAGGCGTAGGATGTCGGGAGTATGTTCGAAGATTAGTTATTCACCATGGACGTTGGTAAATCCGGCAAACCCTTGAAAGTGATGGCTCATCCCTTACTTCCGTGGTGTTATTATTTTCCGAGATTTGACACGTGGTGGATATGCCATACAACAAACGCACGGAAAATATAAATAATCAGTTAACAATTTTTAATGAGTGCCCTGTGGTCGAGACTTCCGTTCTTGGCAGTGATAATGCCGTTTGCGAATCATGGAACGCATCCCCCTTTAAAAGTGACAGGTAAGTAAAATTTACCCTGTCACAATTTAGAAGTATGATTAAATATTTTTGCTCGAAATTTCACTAAACGCACGTGCAATTAACGTCCCTGGACCTTTAAAATATTAAGAACAAACTATTCGAAAATGCATTTTGGAATGAAATCATTTAAATTTTTTCGGATTAATAAAAAAATAACTTAAAACCTTTAGAATAGTTTAAAATCTAACGAATTTCATTATGTCTCTTAAAATAACACTTCATTGTGTACTTAACAGGGTAGATGTTCTAATCAAAGAATTCAGGTCATTTTGGTGTCGAAATTAATGAATATACAGGCCTCTGAATCACTTCAGAGACAAAAATAGTATAAATAGTATTTTCGATTAAAAATTTTATTATTGCGTTTAAAATCAAATTATATTCTTGAAAATTCAACAGTTTTGTTAAAAAGTCATACTTTTCGGTTGAAACTTCAAATATTTTGTTGAAAATTAAACAAATTTATTGAAAATTATTTTTCTTGACACTTATTCTTTTGGTTTAAAACATCCCATTGGCCAGAAGTATAACGGCAGTGAAGGATGCAACACGGCATTGTTTTTCATTAGAAAAGCTTATTTTTACAACAAACACTACACGAAAATACATTATGAAATATAATCTCTTTTTTAAAATACTTTAAATGGTTCGCGCTTCGCTACGTATTTCCGGTTCTCGTTTCGCGTTGGCTAGTGGAAGTGGTAACGTGACACAACTTTCCGGGGTGCATTCTAGGGGACCAACCGGGTACACTCGGGTGCACTCGGAGCTGTTCCACGATGCTTGGTGAGTGTTGGGCTTCACTCGAGCGAACCTTTCAGTGATCACTCGGGTGACGAGAGTGGGTCACTCGACGGGTTACTATTTCAACCACTGAAATTAGGTAGGTGGAAGTGAATCAACAGTGGAATTGGCGGGCAGAAGTGGCGGGAATCGCAAGTTTAGTGGCAGACTAAAGTTTAGTATCTTCATCATCTAAAGTTTAGTATCTTCATCACTTTCAACTAATATTGAACACATCAATGTTTGTAATAGCTATGGCCTCGTTACTGCAGTATAAATTAAAATCTTATTATCCTGTTTTTGCATTTCTGAAACTTTTGTGTAACATAACCTCAATTATCTTTCACCAAACATTACGCGCCAAACATAAACCCGACGCACACTCAAAACCGTTTATTCTACCGCTCTCCCCTTCCACTTCAACCTAGTAAGCTCCGCCCAATTCTTTACTTAACCCATCAAGTCGCCCAGATGGTCGCCTGGAACACACCCCTGTAGAGCCACTGTTAGCTGTCCCTGGGTATCGTTCAGGTTTCTCGCTAAGTGCACTCGTCGGTTGAACTGGTAAAAGGGGCATGGCTTACGAAAGTAAACTACAAAGTGTCATATTCTTTGAACGGGGGCGTGTGAAAAACTTTGGCGCGAATATAAAGATGTTTAGGATATTAAAATGGAAAGGCAGGGAAAGAACATTATTTTTGCTACAATTGCATAAAACCAATTATTGTTGCAAACGATAATGTTAACAATAATCTCAGAAAGTAATACAGAAGATAGTACTTATGAGTTGAATAGTAGCATTTGTGTTGGAAATTTCAATGAAAGTTCGAGGCCCAAAGAAAACGCCATCTAAAATAATAGGATTTGCCATTATGGTATTTTCGTCTTCTGCAAATCTAACATAGTGTGTCCCAGGCGCGAATTCTATATCTATATTATTTTTTAGACTCTTCACAATTTAGTTTTCTTTTTAGTTCGGGTTTTATATAGGTTTCATTTAAATATGCCTAATTTTCCAATTTCCTGCTAATCCCTCCCGCTAATTTCTGTGCTCACCCGCATTCACCTACCTCTTCTCGGTCGGGTGAAATAGTCACCCATCGAGTGACCTCTGCCCATCACTCTAGTGATTTCTGAATGGTTCACCCGTGTCGATCTGCCTCCTCACCTAGCGCCGCTGAACGGTTCAAAGTACACCCTAGTGCACTCGGTGAAAAACCTGAACGAACTCCTGTAGAGGAACTCAAGATTCTAGTTTCCTGGCTTTCAATGTGAATGTGGACAGGCATGACGTAGTCTTTACATCCCGGGTTGCGTTTGTATGTCAGGACGGTCATGTCTAACCAAAGATTTGCATATTGTAATGCGAACTGCTATCCTGATTTTAAGTAACTAATACGTGCTGTTAAATTAGGAAAATTTAAGAATAAGGTATTAATTTTTGTAATCAATTTGTCTATTACTATTTATTTAGACCAAATAGCCTCAGCGAGAAGGTTGTTTGGACAGATTATCAGGTGCGTAGAAGTTCAGCCTAACACTCCATGAAACTCGACATAAACCAAAATTCAGTCTAAAAGTGATGAATTTTCCCAAGATATGAGCCCATGTTCAAGAGTGCAAATATGAAACGAAACATGATCATTTCTAGTCTGTTCCCATTTAGCTGCAAAAAATTAACTAAGGCCTCCAGTTCATGCACCAAATCGGACGGATCTCGGAATCGCCGGAATGAGGCGTTGATCAATTAGAAACGTTCCGCGGAAATAGTGTCATTCTCGTGTTGAACTGAGCCGAAAACCAATCACAGAGCACCTTCGGCAAGACGGAAAAAGGCCTTCTTTTTAAAGGTGCTCTGTGATTGGAGTTCCGGTCATCCCGGGTTAAAGTCATTCCGGGTTACGGTCATTCCGGGTTCATGTGTTTGACAACTTTCGAAACGAACGTAACGCTTTTTGGCGCGAACTTCTGGTGCATGGACTGGAGGCCTAAGGACTTTAAAACTTAAATTTATCACTATCAAATAAAAAACACCACCTTTAACTTAGTCCTAACCATATATCAAATCTGAAAAGGACGATTTTTAGGGGTTTGTAGCGACGGGCTGAAACCCTTATAGTTTTATCAGGTGACCGTCCGTCCTACTGTTTTCAAAGGAGAGAAGTAAGGTAAATGATTAAATAAAGAAAATAACACAATTTAAGAAAATATTTCTTTGCACTAATAACAAAAATAATTCTACATAATGGGCTGTAAACTTGTTAAACTAATTATTAATACTTCCAACATATTTCATAGAATGTAAATTAGTTTTCCCTTAAAAAGTAAAATATTATATACGTGAACGGTAAAATCAATTTTAAATCAATATGTAACTAAATTTTATACGTTGGTACTAGCTCTTATCAAATGCAAATATCTCCGAAAGATAAGCTTAAAGCCTTCAACCTGACAGAAGACGATTATAGCATAAATAATATAAGATAATTAGGCACTAGAATAATCATTATATTGTTAATTAAATTCTTCTTTGGTGCATTGGACAGACTTTCTCTGTTTAGAAAATATGGAGCTTGTCTGTAATTTGGTATTATCATTGGCCCTTATCTTCAATTCTATTGGTAAATATCATAATATAACTACAAAGAGGTTTCTCATCGGATCTCGGCCAGGCTACCCCCGGCTTGGTAGTGTGGACAACAGCCGGTCGGGAGCCGGCCGAAATATATTTTTCTGGAATCACCTAGTTTAGATCCGGCTGGTTACTGACCGGGCCAACTCTGGTTAGAACTCATAGTTTAGGGCCGACTGGAAACTGGTCAGGATAATTTGTTTAAAGAAAATAAACATTTTTTAAGAGCCGTGACATTATCAAATACATAATTATGGATGCTAGATGAATTATTATTTGAAAAGTACAATTTAAAGATGTACCAGATCAGTGTAACAGAAATAAGCTAGTTTATATTAATTAATTGAATTAATTAAAGTCAGCACACGCGTCATTTCTTCCAAGTTCGCGAATAAAATCGAGATCCGTGATAAAAAGCAACCTTATTTCAGTAATCAGTTTAAAAACCTCACTCAGTGCGAGGATAATTATTATTTTTAATTAAACCATACTTACTTTTTTCCCTTTCATTCCTTCTAATCTATACTAACCATGTGGTTTTCAAAATGGAACAATTGCTAGGAGATTTTATCATCAGTTTTTCCAATTCTACTCCAATCTTCTTGTCAGAATTGGTTAACTTGATTTGACTTTTAAAGTTTACCCTCTTCTTTACGATGCGCCTTAAAATACAAAACAAGTTACCAATTTCTCGCCTCAAGCAATATTTTTAAACCGCTTTGTGGTCAGATTGCCCGACCGGGTCCCGGACGGTATTCAAGCCGGGATCCGACCAGTTTACCGTGTCGTTTTTAGCCATATTCCAGCCAGATTCCCTGACCAGCGCCTGGCTTAAATCAGGGCTATCTGGCCTCAAGCACTAAAACATTTTCAGGTTCTCGAAATTTACGAGAATCCGAAACCGATTATAAAGTTGAACTTTCTCACAGTTACAAGTTATTTTGATAATTAAAATATGGAAAATTTAGAAAGGCTTTAAAGATTAATCCAAAATCTAAAAATTTCGTAAAGTCATGAAATTTTGAAAAATTTTTCAACATTTTTAAAACTTCTAAATTCTTTGGAAACAATATTTTAAAATTTTTGGAAATTTATGAGGATTTTGAGTTTTATTAAAATTATACGTAGAAATATTATTATGAAGAAATTTGATAATTTATAATTATTATTGCTTTTCATGACTTCGATTTTAGTGCCGTCATTATGGTGCTTCGAATTTTCGCTTAAAATTTTTAATGCATATCGTCAGGATATTTAATCAAATTAACATAAAAATAAATTCTTGTTTTTAGTTTAAAGAAAAAATTGTATTTAGAGCTGGCAAAAGTCCTATGAACTTTAATATGTTCTTGTAATAAAAAAGACGTGTTTTATTTATTCAAGAATGCCCAATATTAGCTGAGTCGAGTTGAACCTCAACATTGATTTTCAAAATTAGTCATACAATATTAATAGAATATTACTTTTAACATATCACACACAGAAGTATTATTTATAGGGTTCCAAAAAGCCCATAGGTAAAAAAATGGGTTTTGCGAATTTTTGACGCTCATTATGACTTTTTTGCATTTATTTATGCAAACCGATTCAAATGCATGCAATACTACTACATCCTGATAAATACACATTAATATAAACAGCTTAAACAACCCGTTCAGAAATTCTGGCGTGGCCCCGGGCGGGGACGGATCGGGCCAAATCGGGCCCAGATTGGGGAATCGGACCATGGCCATATACGTCATGAAACGCACGCCCCGATCGGGGACGAACGTGATGAACCGGTCGGGATGCCCGGCCGGTCCACGATCATATTCCGGTTTTAAATCATTGGGTATTTTTACTTAAATAATTAATACATGTAAATAAATGGGTTGAACGCCTTGTAATTACGTCCACTCTTAACTTGACTGGCGTGTACTCTTTCGTTTATTATTCTAGTCTTTCGCGTTGGAGAAAAATGACCTATGTGGGAAAGAATTTCCTCTCAAGTGAGCGTAAAATTTGGTCAAGCAAAACTGAAAATAAATTATGGAAATTTGATTTTCAAAAAAAAAGGTATAGCTACATTTTCACATAAAACAATTCAATTTTAACAAAAAAAAGCGAGATTTCAACAGAACACAGAACTTTTCTAACAAATAGTTGAATTTTAAACTGATGAAGGCTGACGTTCGAACAAAAAAAATATATTTAAAAAGCTAAGTTTGAACCAAAGAGATTAATCTGATGAAAAGAAAGATAATTTTTAATAAAATAGTAAAATTTGAACAAAAATATCTTTCAAAACTGATAAGTTTAGCTTTGGAGCAGGGAATTTCTTAAAGGATTACAATTTTGATTTTCGAACAGGAAATTAAAATAAATTATTATTTAGACTTTGTAACAAGTTACGTAATTATTTTTTACTTTGAATCTCATTTGAATATCAAAAATTAATAATAATATCCCTTATATTTTTGATACATATTATGTTACGTCTTAAATACAATATTCTTTCTTATAATTAAAAGTATTTATCAATGTTGTGTTAAGGTCAACAGAAAAATAATGTAAAAATAAGTAAAAGTATGTGTTAATTAGAGAAGAAAAACCAAAAGTTTTAGAATCCCCTATAAATTAGGGGAAGATTAGTGTATATTTGCACCCTCTTTAACTCAGCACTAGGCGCATCAGTAGTAAAAAAATCCGGAAACTATCTAATAGCTTAAGATAATAATATATTAACTTTGTAGATTTTTTAATCTTTCCCAGCAGTGTACAATTTTTTCACTTTTGGAATTTTTACATAATAATTGGATTTAACCAAAATAGACTCAATGTACCTGTCGAAAATACCTGTTCAAAGTAACTGCACCGCCATTCGCAATTACCTTGAACACTTACAGTTTTTGCAAAAACTGTCTACTTTTTGTCAAATTTTTGATTATGTAGAGGTAAATAATTAATTAAAGTTAACAAAATTATTGTTTGAGTGCGCGGATATGTGTGTATGTGAATGTCAAAATTTTTTATAAACACCATCACTTAAAAACGGTTTAAAATAAATTATTGAAAGTGGAAGCTTTAGTTTCACCACTAATCTCTTCAAACTGATTGAAGAATTTCTAAAAATATTAATTGAATTTTTTAGCACTTGATAATATTTCCAAACAAGCTTTATTATATTAAAACTTTTTTCATAAACATGAATCAAAGTTGATGCAAGAATATAAAAGATTCCTTGGTTTGCGATCTGTGAAAAAAGTTTGTTTACGAAGTTATCCATATTTTAAGTTTTTGCATGTTGTATCCTTTTTTTGTCTTTTTTCGAAATCTGCCAGAAAATGGAGAAAATATTTAAAATTGATAAAATCGCGGCTGCTAATCCGAAAATATTCAAAGTAGATTTGATAAAAAAACACACCCATATTATTGGTGGATATAGGAAAAATCTTCAAAGTCTCCGTGTATGAAAAAAAAATCCTGCCTGAAACAGAAAAATATTTGGTCGGCCCAGGCATAATTCGAAATTAATGAACCCCGAAAACCACGCCTGGCACATTTAACAAAGCAATTCAAAAATGTATCTACGTAAAACAACCACACATTTTTCCTTAGAAAATGCCAAGATTATGCTCCTTACCATATAATGATATTCAAAAGCCTGCAAAATCAACCCCTAGCACATTTAACGATAGACTTTAACGCAAATTACCCAGGAAGACAAAGTAAATGTCTGGAGTAATTATGGGACTTCTATCTTTTTGAGATACCTGTTTCAACCTAGATGTTTTCGATACATCGATGTTTTTTCTTGGATGCTGATGTTGTTGTTTAAATGCTTATTAGTAATTATTAAAAGGTTTAGGTTGCGGAACTTATGGCTGGATTGGTTACGAATTTCATCTTAATGATACGGTATCATATGCGAATTTAAAGATTTTTGAATAAAACATCGAGGATCAGTAAGCATTGATGTTTTTCTTTCGAAAAATCGATGCTATCGATGTCGATTATAGCTGACATTGATGTTCGGCAAAACTGATTTTTCACTTTGGATTTCCCCTCTCCTGCCCACCTATTCCTTCTCCAATTAAGGGTAGCGTTCAGGTTTTTCATGAAGTGCACTCGTCACGTGAACCTGTAAAAGGGGCATGGTTAGGGGAAGTTTTCCAACTTCCCGCTAATTCCTCCCGCCAATTTCTGTGCTCTCTCGCATTCACCTACCTCTTCTCTACGGGTGAAATACTCACCCATGGGATGACCCCTACTCATCCCTCTGGTGATTTCTGAACGGTTCACCCGAGTGGATCCGCCCACTCACCTAGCTCCACTGAACGGTTCCGGGTGCACGCGGTGAGAAACCTAAACGAACCCAAGGTTGATAGCGGGAGATAGGGACTGAAGCGTGAAGCTATAGCAAATTTCAATATCTGTACAGTATCTGCTGTTGGAACGGATGCATCGCTCTCTTCTCGCTCAACCATTCCGCACTCAGCTGCCTGCTTGGCGCGGCCTTCACTACAGGGTCTTTAGCGGGAGCAGTGATCCCAGATCAGCTGTTCTAAAGCATCGAAACAGATACTGTTCCACTTTTGTATCGGGTACGTAACGAAATTTGAATCACAGTGCGTCGATATAGATATGCTCGCTATGCTTCGCTCCGTTCGACTCTACTGATTCGAATGACGACGAACAGCGAGGATCCAACGAATCCGTAACGTTCAAATTTGAGAGCATGCTAGATTTGATATTTAAATAATTATTCTTTAATTTTTCCTAACACATATTGTCCGGCGCCTCAACTCAGCGCAATGCTCATGCGAAGCTGCCAAGTTAAAGATTCGTTGGAACCCCGCTGTTCGTCGTCATTCGAACCAGGAGAGGCGAACGGAGCGAAGCATAGTGAGTATATCTATATCAACGCACTGTGATTCAAATTTCGTTACGTACTCGATACAAAAGTGGAACAGTATCTGTTTTGAAGCTATAGAACAGCTGACATTCAACTTATGAACGTTGCAAGTTCTACGTGAAGAACTGTTCCGTTTAAATACTTACTTAATCGATGTAATTCGGTATTGGTATAGCGTAGGTTTTATACTCAAACCGATAAAATTACAAATTAAATGAAGAGATCCAGTTCGACTTTTTCACCTACTGAGTTCTAATTTATGCGAAGCGTATTAGTTCAAGGTATTATTGAACTAATATAGTTACATATTTTTTTCGTTGAGGAGACGATGTACATGACTGGCTAGCGTGCTCAACCTATTTATCCTCTTCTGAATTTGAAAATTCAAAGATGCTCGATTGCCGGTGGGAAAACTTCGGCGGTTCTATTTATATCTCGATCCGCTTTGAAATAAAATAAAGAAATTGGTATTTGAATGTTTGCAGGTTTCGATGCTTCGATTTTGCAGCTATGTTTTTTCAGGTGTAAAATATTATATTAATACTATTATATATTATAATTATTATATATCATATTGTAAAAGTCTTCTTTTTCTATTTTGATCTGCGATTTTCATGATTTGAATACTTCGCGCGCCTCTTTATATGAGCATATTTTAAGGTTACGTTATTACAAGTATAAAATATAAATGATTTAAATATTAATACTATTATATATATAAATATATGCATATATTATTAATCATAATAATATAATTATGTGATATTATAATAGGCTTATCTATATCTTGATCCACATTGGGAAGAAATTAAAGAAATTGGTGATTTTAATGATATTCGAATATTTCGCGTAATTTAAAAATAAAAATATATATGCAATATCAGAATATTAATACTGTGATTAATATTTTGTTGTATATTATATTGTGTTCATTATATTGTGTACTTCATATTGTGTATATTATTGTACATAATGGAAATAAATTATATAATTAAGTATGTGATATTATAATTACATATGGCATAGAATAGAATTTATTGACTGCATTGCATACTTTTACAAGTTTTTACAATATTCTTTTGCCCTCTTAAATTTTCAAATAAAATGAAGCTATATATTTTCTCCCTTAAAATTTTTACCTGAACAGATAATAATTAAATAATTAAATCATTACATATTCCTCTGTCTATATAATAGTTCCTCTTGTCTTTAGGCTATATTACTCCTCTATATCACTATTTTCTTAGAAATTATAATTATATTAATATTAATATTAATTATCTGTAAATGATTGTGGTGGAGTTTTTAATCGTTTGATGTTGGATTAATCTATTAAACCAAACAAATTTAAATAGCCTCTGGACTCTTAAAATATTAAATTTTTTTATGAGAATCATTTGGGATTAAACAATTACAACTATAGCTTTCTGGAATTTGGTTATATTATACTTATTTCAGGACTACTTGGGACTCCGATTTTTAAGATTTACAATTGCTAGGAATTTTAAAAAGTGTTAATACAAAATTGTGTACATGTTAGTACTTACAATTTGTAATTGTTTTATTTCAAATGATTCTCATAAATAAATAAACTAATTTTCAAAGGCTACTTAAATGTTTTCGGTTTAATAGATAAATTCAACTTCAAACGCTTAAAACTCCGGCACAATCATTTACAGCTAATTAATATTAATGTTAATATTAATATCTATTGATATAATATTATAATTATAATATATATAGTTAATTATATATTCTATTAATTATGCTATAATGTAGTGAAATATAAGTATAAATTATATCTGGTGTAATAGCATGAATCAGGGAATTAATATTCTGATATTGCATACAGAAGAATTAATCGTGCGAAACATTGAAATCATTAAAATCGCCAATTTCTTGCATTTCTTTAAAATGCAGAATAGTACAATATATAGTAATGAAAATAGTAATATATACAGTAATAAACCCCGATTTTGTTTTTATTATGTATATGTTATATAAAATGATTTTATCTATTTTCCGTTTGTGAGAGGCGAAGGGACTCATGTTCAGAAATCACCCCGATTTTGTTTTTAAGTAAATATTATATAAAAAAGTTTTGATTTATTTTATAGTTTTTTAGAGGCGAGGGGCATTTCTTTTTACTTTTTTATTCCCAAGTTTTCTTGTCGGATGTTTTCGGTGGTTTTTATGCCTTTCAGGCTTTTTGCACCAAGCCAATATATTTATTTTTATATACGGCTCAAAATTGTTGTTTTTCATTCATTACATAACCTTCCTTCCAATTTAGTAATTTTTCAAAGATTGTAGTTTATCAACGGATCAATTGCAGGTTCTTTACTCTACTTGAATAATTTTTTAAAAATACATTGAAAAATGTATGTACTCACAACATTGCCAAAACTTTTTTCCGCAAAATTGGTCAAATGTACTTCGATATTTTATTTCTTTTTTCCTAACAGGTGCAATTAAGATTTTTTAAATTATAATTTTATAGTAATAATAGTTACATGATATAAATTTTAAAAACTTAAGGAATTTCCAAAAAATTATATATTTTATAGAAATTTTGCCTTATATTTTACAAACTAAATAATTACTACATCTGTTTTGGGTTACAAAAAATAATATTTGTAAGATTTTTTTCAAAAGTATCCGTTTCTACAGTTTTTTTGTAGTTTATTTTTAGTTTTATTTTATACAAAATTGTAACTTTCACTCTGCGTACAATAAAAGATTAAAAATTTCTCGTGTCACCTGTAATGACCAATTACTGACCAATAAGGGTATACAACTTCAACTGACACGTTGCACACACGTGTATTTTATTTTATTCAAGAATTATGAGCATTTGAATGTAAGAAAACGATAAGGTGTGTTGTCCAGAAATTATCCACATATTTCTTTAAAACGTTTCTCTTTTAAACTATTGATATAAATATTTATAGATAGGTAACACACACACACACACACACACAAAACTCTAGAATACAATGCAACGTTTGACAAGTGTCAAAATCGTTTTGTATTTCGAACTTAATTAATTAAATAAAGTGAATATCTGCAGTCTGTACATAATTAATTGGTGATAAAATCTGTTGTTTTATATATTGAATTAAATATGGGAATCAAACGCTTTTGACTAACTGCAACGAAAATTGTAATCCGTATGATTATACAAATTGCAACGATGAATCGGAGATTCAAATGATAAGAGGTAAGAAGCGGCGAAATATTCTTATAAGCTGGATGTCCAGCGATCTTGAAAATTTCGTCTCCGCTACTATAGGATGTTAAAGTTTACATCTTTTGTGATATTTGACTTGAAAATTATAAAAATTATTAGCTGGAATCTTCAATATTAACTCAGTTCCATAGCCATATAACGGAATTTTCATGAGTTTCGCCACTCGGTTTTTGAGTATACACCATATTACAAAACATTACTAAAGATTTCAAATGTTTCAAAGATTTTAAAATATTCAAAAGGAGTTTGAACATTTTATAAAGGCGTGTATATCAGATTTTAAATATTTCATAACAATTTCAAAAAGATTAAAAAATTTTTAAAAGATGTAAAGGGTTTCAAAGATTTTGAAAAGGTTACAGTACACCTATAGATTTATTTATTTTTATTAAAAAGATTTCGCAAACAAAGATTTAAGAAAAATTTGCCAAAGAAACCACGTCCCGAGAATTTTTGTGAACACATTCTAATATTGTGTTACATTGCTTTTAATTCGTACCTCATTATTTATCTGGAATGCGTGATGAATCCTGAGGAACATAACCTTTCTTCAGAATTAGGTTGTACGTCTTTTGCGCGTCATCTTAGGCTCGAAGCTTTTGGCCAATAAGCGCAAGATCTCGAGCGCGGGGGATTTAAAAACTGAATTGAAATCGCCTCTTTACTACTTTTTTGAATTACACAGATGCACGAGAGGTTGCAAGGTATGCTAAAGTTATATCGTTATATTCCCTATGACTACATAGTAAACGTACTTAATGTATATAATAGTAATAATATAATATTCTACGCCTGAAAAACATAGCTTTAAAATCGAAGAATCGAAACCTGGAAACATTAAAATCCCATTTTCTTGATTCTATTTCAAAGCGGATCGAGATATAAATAGAACTGCCGAAGTTTTCCGATCGGCAATCGTGCACCTTCAAATTCAGAAGAGGAGAAATGGTTTGCGCGCACAGATCTGGGATCACACAGCGGGAGAGAGAATCCTGCGCTCCCTGGTGATCACTCCATAGAACTATCCTTGCCACTTCTCGCCTTTTGGATAGCTACTGTCCACGTTATACTTTTTTCACGTTATTCGCTTACGTAATTTGGGGGGCCTGGTCATATTACTACTGATTATGACCGTATCAAACACACCCAGTACAATTAACAGACCCCATTCTAGCTTCTTTCAACTAAGCCTGACAAAAACTTTCCAAACAGAAAATATTCATATGCAGTACGACCAGACTCTGGTAAAATTCTGATAACTTGCCATCCGATCAGGGTACAGTCTCCTTAAGCCGCTATCACACGGATGGCACGCACACTAATTGGGGTTCTCCCACTAAGTGTGCTACTTTGCTTAGGAACTGCGCCCATGATTTATGCATGCGCGCACCTAATATCATGCTACTAGAGGGGGCATCCGATAAATTTAGAATTCCTGAAATTTTCCGCCCCTACAGTCTCGAAGTTGGAAAGTGATTGAAGTTGGACTGCAGATTACTTTTCCAAGACTCTGAGTACATATCCCGATTCCCAGAGAAATAAGAAGAATCCGTTCCTAGTATATTTACCGAATCTTATTTCACCAATCTTTAACTGAAACAGGAAAAAAATGTCTAAATCGAAAAAAAATCATAAAAGTCGCATTTCCAAGATTGCAGTAGATATCCCCATCTCTACAGCAATATTCAACTACCGCAAGAAAACACCTTGGCTAAAATTACGAACCCTATATTCCATCTACTATAACCAAAAATAGGCAGAAATTTAAAAACTGGAAATATTATATCATAAACTTTCAAAAAACTGTAATAGATGTTTCCATCCTCGCAGATATAATCAACAACCCAAAGCTATGACCTCTATCACATTTATCGAACCCATCGTAGCTGCCTTTATATAAAAACCCACAGTAAATTTAGATTTAGAAATAATAATACGTGTTAAACAGAAACCACAGTTTTTCCTGTATTGACAACTTTGCTGACAACTACATTGACAATTAGTGCAATCACATTTACAACTCTTGATATACCAACAAAAGATTATATACTTTAAAAAAAGACTGCTCTGTTTCTTTGTTGCAGAATCAGGATCACAGTCCAAGTGCGGGCCTGATGACAACCCTGATCCTGGTGTTCCTTGTGGTGAACCTTCTGCTTGTTCTTTTTCTTCTGAGAGACATGCTCCAGACACGACTCTTTCTCTTGCCTTACCTTATTATTCTGCCAGATCTCCTCCCCTTCCCGAACCTCCTCTTCGTACTAGGTCCAGGTCTCCACCTAAGAGGCCAAATTTTCCTCGCATATTTGGATATGAACTTGACGAACTTAGATTTGTTCGACTGACTCTCTGCAATAATCCTAGCCGAGTATTTGAACTCCGAAGATACAGTTTTCCTGCAGATAAACGAATTCAATTGAGAACAAAACAATATGCGCTTAAGTCTATTCCTGCCGAAGAAAAAATTGTATTAACGACATCCAGTGGTGACGCTTGTGCAGTACTGGATAAATTACCCAACGGAAGATCGTGTTTTCGTGGATTATATCAACCGCTTCCTAACACATATTTGGGGTCAGAACGAGCGAAAATAAACACGTACAGTGGCGCCGTTGATATAATGACCGCAACAGAAATTGCAGAATGCCCAGTAGGCCACAGGAATCCAATCGTGAAAACTTTTCGAGTAACTCGTGTGTAAACCACGATTCTTTATGGTACAATGTTAAGAAAAAAAGCATGCGCGTTGACAGTTCTCGCACTTTCTTTTCTTTCTTCATGCTTACATTTTGATGAAAAACTTTTTCTCTTGATTAATTTCAAATATAAATTGTATTATCATTTTTAAAATTAAACTGTAGTACTAATATTAAAAATTGAACAATAGTTTACTTTAAAAGACGATGCTGGATCTGCTCACTGATAAAACGCTTGTATTCAATTAAAAATCCTATTTAATTGTCGCTTCACTGTGAAATATTCTATTTTTAACCCATTTAAGTTAAAAAAATGTAATTCAAATAAAACTATTTTTTTATTTTTTTCATATTCCCTTTTCGTATTTTCTTCTTCCATTTTTGCATATGGTATGACGCAGGAATCGTAGATTTGTGGGTAACTCATTAAAACCAGATTATTCACTTGTCAAAACTTTAAAAACATTTTTCTACCTAAAACATGAACCTAAATCTTTTTATATTTAAGAAAAAAAAGTATCTTTTTCGTACAAAACTTAGCAACTTCCTTCTAAAAATTTAATATTTTTATTTCAAGGCCTACCATTTCATCAACTTTTAACGTTTGTTACTTTTTCTTTGTTCATCTTTTGCGTATTAGTGTTAGTGAAAGAAAAAATTTAGGTTCACATTTTTTGGAATAATCCTTTCGACGCTACATGTTCCGTCTCTGATGACATTCGCCGCGACCCATGAAGAAGACCGTGCCATACGTTCGATAATTTAAAAGTTTAATAAAATACAAAAAATAAATGTTACGGCCGTAAGTTATAATAAAATATACTCAAAGTCTTGAAAATGTTGAAGAATTTTTTCTTTAAAAAAAGCATGAAAATCAGCAATTTTTTCCTCACCTAAAGATATCTCCCCCCTTAAATGAAAAGGCCCATCGATTATTTTTGAGTTCTAATAGGGAGAGTTGAGTGGTTAGCCCTTCCACTAGCCGACGCGAAAGTGGAATCGGGAATACGCCAGGTACAAATTGCCTCTTTATGCCTAAACTAAATATTGGCTCTCACGAGGCCGTAACCAGATTTCATAGCTGGAAGAATCTAGGCTTTCCCTCTGCTGGCCCTCGACAGGTTATTGTCGTATGCTACTTGTCTTACATTATTTATTTACTCACTTTTTAGCACTATATTTTTAAATTAAACTAGATAAAAAATGTATTCATAAAGATATATTTAAAAAATAACTTCTATCAATTAATTATTTTCTTGAGGGGACCTTGTAAAGCTCTCGACAGGTAAAACGGGTAATACAGCTGCGAGTGCAAAAAAGTACATTAATGTTCTTATGCTTCATTATACTTAAATTTAAAAAAGGACAAATTAACAAAATTACCGAGATGCAAACTTTGAACAATTTCATTTTTTTCTGAAAAAATTAAAAACATTTGATGTCTTAAAAATTTGAAAAGAGTTTTGCTTACAGATCGATTTAATTTAAAATCAGGTAAGTATGTTTAAAAGTCATATATACCAAATCAAGCTTCAAAAACCTTTTTTCCTCATTTTTAAAGTATCGGATGAACGCCGTCAAGCATTTATGATACCGCACTCAGCGTGGCATCGTAGCTATGGGGATTAGGCGCTAGACTTATAAGCCTGCGGTGCGTGCGTTCGATTCTCGGCGCTTGCGGATATTTTAATAAACTGCGTTTGTCTTCAGTTATTAGTAATAAGTCTTCTCAAGTCAAATTTAACAATAAGTTTAGTTTTAAAATAACGTGCGGAGTATAGTTAATAATCGGATGTCAATAAAAATACGACAAAACGGAGTAGTGTTTGTCAGAGGCTACAGAAAGGTGTAAAATCTTTTGATTAAACTTTTACAAAGAAAATGTATTTTACAATTGGATTAATATTTTCCTTCTTTGAATCAAAAATTTCTGGCAATAGATTATGGCAATGTGCTGGTTAAACTTCAATACTACTGCAACCATAGCATCGCACTTCAGAATTTAAAGCATAATCAATTTTTAAATATTTTAATAATGTTTTATTTGAATCAACAAAATAAAAAACAATAGCATATGCTTTTGAATAATAGTGTGTGAGAGACTATCTAGATTCTATAAAGACCCTATTATTAGGCCCTCATTGCGTTGCCTACTGATAACCTCACTAGCTGGGCGTGACGCTTTCGCTTGCGTCCTCGATAGATTGCCACTTTAGGGCCTCGATAGAAAATAGGAAATCTAGACAGGACCTCTTAAGAACCTAGTTATAATTTCTACCCGGGATGTATCGAAACGCTTGAATTATTCTTAAGGAAAGATTATATTTAATATATTTTTATGTAATTATTACTAGTGTAATAGTTCTGGGCAAGATTTTTACTTAAGACAAATTCTAAAAGTTGCTATGCTTAAGCAATTACGGATAGGCAGTCTCAATCAAGATGGTTCGATACCTTACACGAAATCTGTTGTTTGTGCGGCATAATTTTAAGTTTTAATTAAGAATGTAATAAGGTAAATTTTGACTGTAATATGTAGGAAGCTGTAATTAATAAAAAAAGACTAAAAAAAGACGCAGATCCAAACTTATTTCTAGTCCACCAGCAGTGTTAGACAGTAACACGTTACCAAAAAAGTTATTTTTTTAGTAACGTTAAAAATATTAATACGTTAACACCGTCACGAAAACCAATCAGATGATGTGTATTCTGATCGAAGTCTCTCAGTAACTTATTCAAAAGAAAATTGTATTCAACATGATCCGTACAGAAAGTTTGAAAGATATTTCAAATATCAAATATAGTATTCTCTAATGTTTATTTATGATTTTTTAATAACTAAGACGTCCAAGCAAAGATAAAGATTTTTCAGAAAAAAACAGATATTTCTAGCAATTATCTATGAGAATATTGTCATAAACAATATTGAATTGTTTAAATAGTTTTTTAAAAACTTACAATAATTATTACCTCACTAAGTGAAAAAGGACAGAAAGGTAAGAATTGTTAAAAAAAAACCAATTATCAGGCATTAATATAGATGAAGATAATCATGAACAACAATAATTTGTTTAAACGATTATTTTTGCTGAATATTTTCAATTATTAAGCCATTTCTAATGAAAAATAGACAAATAATTTTAAAAATGGAGTAAACACCGCAAAATTCTACCATTAAGCAAAGAGAATATTAATAATAATAATGAAAAATTGTTTAAACGATCACTATTGTTAACGTTGATGAATTATTACCTCCCTCTAATTGAAAATGGATCAACAAAGCGAAAATTTGTGAGAAAACAAGTAGTTTCTGACTCTATTTTATTATAAAATTGTTAAATACAATAATAGATGTTTTAAACAATTTACTTAAATATCTAATTACCAGTATGAAATCGTTTTTTATGTACTACACTTAATTTTAATTAAATAAACCTCAAAAAATTATAATTAGCGTCGAAATATCGCAAAACCAATTTTTTTCATTTTTGGGGTTTTCTTTTGGGATCCTATAAAACAGACTTACGGGGGTGATAACTAAAAGTGATATTTTATTTATATTCTTTGGCTAAGTTTCAAGAGTATTGATCAATTCCAACTTGATTGAGCTAATATTGAGGAATCTGAATTTTATAAAAAAAATATTTTTTCTACGGTATTAATAAAAATTGGAATGTACCAAATTCTTAAAATTCTTTTTGTAAATTCAAATAATTTATTAAATATTTAATTAAAAAAAGTAACGGCAAGAAAACCAGATACACTGAAAAAAATTCTGGTTGAACCAACCAGTATTCTGGTTAATTCAACTAGAATAAAGTTTTCTCAGTTTTCTAGTATATTAAAAATAAAACGTTTTGGTCAGTATAACCAGATATTCTCGTAGACTTCCATTATCGAATATTGAATTTCAATACTCCTCTACCTTTATGCACTCTTTTTAATTTCCTCTAAAATTACATGAAACATGGTACATTTTTCCATAGAAAATAATCTAACAAAAATTTCCGACAACATAGTGCAGCAACTACGTTCTACTTCGCTCAAATGTCATCTCTCTATAATCTATATTTGGATATATGTCTTAATAAATGGTGATTGATATAACACTTGAAGCTAAGGTAATATATTGTTGATGCGTTTGATAAAGTTTGTTTATTTATTGTCTACAACGTTAATATTTTTGATCATATTTTTCAGACACCCAAAAAATATGGGCTTGGTTTGGAAGTATTCCTGTAGCACTGGCTTGTAATACAACTAAATACACTGTTCACTATTATTTACACTTATAAAACTGAAAATACAATTAAAAAATCGCAATTCTTCGAGAATTGGACATTTACGCCTAATTGTAACTTGACACGTCCAGCAACATCGCTTGAGACAAAAGACAGATTTATGGCAATCGACACAAAATAACGACACTTCTGTTATTAAAAATATTTAACCAGAATACTTTTTAGTGGAAAAAATCTGCCTGCTTCGCGGGCACATTCTCATCGCGCGCTACGTGCGCGGCTCGCTTTGCTCGCAAGTTTGAGGGCGCCTAGGGCACGCGACTGTTGGCTCTCATTCATTCATTCATTCATTCATTCATCTTAAAGTCTTTAAAACTCACCCTAAATTTGGAAGTATTTGATCAAATTCTTTTGAAGTTTCTTTAATTTTTCCCTAATTAATTTCAAACGCATTTATGGATTTATTGAATTATGATTGTACAAAATCTAGAACTGATTTATTCTTAAGGTGGTTAGTTTAAATAAGTTTGTTTTGAAAATGTTATATTAAAATATTTTTAAATTAATTGAAAATTGTATATTTCAGTATTTTTTTAAATATTATATTTATTTTATAAGATATTATCGTAAAACTATTCAGGTTCTACGATTTTAATTTTTTAAAGAATGGTTGCGTATCAAATTCCTTGATTCAGAAAGTGCGCTTTAAATACTTTGAATCATAAGGTTTGTTTATTTTTTATGTTTTGAAAAAATTGATTTGTCTTGTCCCGTTTCTCCAAACAGTCAATTTCATTATTTATAATTTTATTTTTTACGATTAAAACGAAAACCACGCGTTTTATCAGGAAATTATTTCAAAAATTTACCAAAAATGTAACTTTTTAATTTTTAATGTTGTTATTCACGATTAAAATAGAAAATACTAATAATATAAAAAAACATTAATAAAATTTTTTATTCTTTACTTGCGGTAAAAAAATTTAAATTTAATTTAAATTTAAATAAAAATTTAAATTAAAAAAAAAATTTTTTATTTAAAAAAAGTTAAAACAAAAACTACGTGTCCTATAAAAAAGTGATTCATAACAAATTTGTAGATATTTTTTGGCTGCATAATGTTTGCTTTATAATTTTCTTCCTACCTTGCATAGTTTGACAACAAAATACAATTTTTTATTACTTTTTGTTTGATCAAAATTTGAATGATCAATTTTTCGAAAAAATTTAAAAAGTTGTTATAATAATCTTGTATCCGTTTACATACAGGGGATTTTAAGGCATAAACGATATTTCAAACTGGAATGTCTCGCCTTTGGGAAAATATGGAAGTTCAGTTCCCCGCTCTAAAAAATCTAAGTAGTAATAGGGTCGGGTCCTGTGAGTGTCACTGCAGTTCGTCAGTTAATCTTTGAGCGGTGCGCGCTGACAGTGTATACAGTGACATAAAAGACCCTGTCTGTAAAGCGCGTTAGTGTTTTCACCAGTTGTAAACATAAATTGTTTTGCTTTATTTGGTACTTTTGGGTATTTATATGAGCAACAAAAAGTTTTCATGCAATCCTGGTCCATGTTTGTACAATAAATATGGATTAACATTCAATATCATTCTTTTTCTATGGAACTGCCTGCATGAATCAGTGTAAAATATTCTCATTTTTCAGGTCTTTAAATACTTCAGGTTTTAGAAGCCGCTGCTAATAAGCTTATATTTTTTTGAAGATCATTGTCTGAACTTTCAAACCCTGCAACGATTTAAAATATAATATTTGTTGAAACATTCTGAATTTTTTAACAAGCTTCAATTTTTATTCAAAAAAGTTTTTAACTTTTGACAACAAAAATAATTCGATCGTGTAGTGGAGTCTTAAAAGAATAACTCTGAATTTTACTAAATTTGTTTAAAGCCAGAAACAGTACAAAAACTGAATAGGACTTTAAAGACTGCCTGTAAACGGAAGGTGGGAAAAAGAAGTTTGTAACCGGAGAGTTAACTATAATTTTAGATTAAAATAAGTAAAACATTTTGAACCAGACACATTTAGCAATTTGAACTAGAACTTTTTTCTTAATGTAGGAAAAGACAGGGAAAATCAGGGAGATCAGGGAAAATAATATATGTAATTATATTTATAAAAATGAATTTTATGTGTTTTAATCAGATTTTTTAAGATCCATTTACTAATAAGTTGAAAAGCTTTAATTTTCCATTTAATTATTGATAAAATACCTCTTTTAGTTAATTAATTCTTGTGTTATCAAAGTGTGTCTAATTCTATATTTAAAATTATTAGAGAGCAAATACTTTTATTACATCCTGCATCCAGTATAGTAGTTTAAACTAGTTTTTAAGATTTCAAGAACTTGTAATTTTGTTAGAAACAGATAAGGCTGGTAAAATTTGACAGCCAAGTTTGTTCAATTATGAGTATATCATACAGTGCAGCTGCTCCTTCCCAAGAGTTAATAGTATATCCTGAAATGTAATTTAAAAGGAACTTTCGCCTGCAACATGAATTGTCTGCGATATTTATTTTATTTTCTAAAAAAAACTTTTATGAAAATATAATTCCAGAAAATCAGTAATAAAAATTTCTTTACTTTATTTATTTACCTTACATTTCAGTTGTAAAATAAATCCAGTTTTATTTTTTACACTGTTCTGAAATAAATATTTATTTGAATGAGTAATAAGTTTTTAGTATAGGAAAAAACATCACACACATCTATTGTAAAAAAATGTTTGCATAGCCTTAAAAAACATACTCATTTTTTATCTTATTTTTTCATTCTGTTCTTAAAAATTTAAATTTATTGTACTCCTAATTTTGGTCTTCTTTAGGATTGAATTAAATTTATGTTTAGTTAAAAATTTTGAATCGCGTACTTAAACAACTTGAAAGTCTCGTCAAATTCAAAACATCCGATTCCGCTTTCGCTGAACCAATGAGAAGCGAGTGGATGCAGAGCACTTGACTTCAGAGCATTGCCCCCCACCCCCATCGACGCACAACTGTCCCGTGGTTCATTCCAATCGTTCTAATTCTATGATACTTAGATCATCCAAAATACGAGGGTGGATTGATAAGTTTCCGGCCTGACCAAGAGATGGCGCCACTAGGCCTACCTTGAGGTGGCGTTCTATAGTACCATCCTTAGATAG
>NC_046658.1:94116011-94117750 GCF_010883055.1 Belonocnema kinseyi | reverse complement strand
CTTGACGAATCATTCTATAGAGATGGCATTACTAGACTAGAACACCGCTATGAGAAATGTATCATCCTTGGAGGAGATTATGTTGAGAAATAAAAAAAAAAATTCTTAAAAACGTTGTTTTTCTTGGTCAGGCCGGAAACTTATCAATCCACCCTCGTACATTCATGGCAATATAACAAAGTCCTAAAAACGTGAAAAAATTTAATAAACCATTTTTATATATTTTAAGTCGATCCCATACAATCAAGAATATTTTATTTTCTAAAAATTCCTTGATTATTAGCAATTAAATCGTGATATTTAGAAGTATAATTACATATTTTTGACGAAAATAGCACTGATCGCACGCGCAATTCACGTCCCTGGTCGTTTACACTATTCAGAACTTACTATTTGAGAATACATTTTGGAATGAAACCTCTTAAAGTTCTTCGAATTGAAAAGAAATAACTTTAAACCATTAGAATCGTTTAAAATCTATCTGATTCCGTTATATCTCTTAAAATAGACCTAATTGATTACGTAAACAAAGTAAACGTTCTAATCGTTCTAATCAAACAATTCAGGTCGCTATGGTGTCGAAATTAATTAATCTACAGGCCTCTGACTCACTTTAGAGACCAAAAATAGTATTGTTGAAAATTCATATTTTTGACTTGAAAATTCAAAAAATTCATTTAAATTTATTTTTCTGGGCTAATGATTTTTCTAAATCACAAATTCAACAATTTTCTTAAACATTAACCTTCTCAGTTTAAAATATCCCTTTATTGAAATTTTAAATCTTGTCTCACAAAAAGCAAATTTCGAACTCAGGATATTTTGGAATTTATCTTATGTAAAAATCTTGGCCAGAAGTATTACGACAGTTAAATATGCAACATGAGGTCCAGTCAATGCAGGATTTGAGAAAAAAATTATTAAAAGTAGCAGTTTTTCACAGATACGTTGTAAATGGCTTTACAAAGATATAGTAAAAAGTCCCCAACCATATGTGTGCGGTAAAGGCCCGCCATGCTGGAAAGTGTTGAACAATAATATGTTTTTCAAAATAACTTGAGAACTGTTGATTTTAGGTCGAACATTGTTATGTGAAAAAATTGTTTACAATTTTATGGTGCATAAAAAATGTTCTATCTATTTTAGACCTATTATCAACGGCTACGCTATGAAATTAGATTAGCTATACAATTGTGCGGTTACGGAACAAATAAAATAATAGCTAATAATATCCTGGAAAGAACATCGTAATAAATCGGGCGATTTGTACTAGAGCGAATTCATGTTCCTGTTGAAAAAAAAAACCAACCAAATCATTTGCATTAAAAATTATAAGTATAAAATGAGCTGAACTTCAATGTATAATTCGATATGCTTAAGGGGATGCTTTTGAGATGAAACTTCTTTCAATTGTTCCTCCGTATTTATATAATATATTTCCCAATTTTTAGTTGAGAATAATAATATTTAGGGCCTCTCTTAAAGCTTTAAACAAGTAAATTTCAACATTGAAGCTATGATGTCGGGAGCAGCGGTGATGATGAGTCCTAATAGTAACAATAAAAGCGTGGACAAGAAGGGCTATATTGGTTTGTTATATTCTTAAGAGAAGTAAGCAAAAACAAATTCGAAGGGTTTAATATAATACGAGGGTAGTTCAATAAGTCCTTAGAATGACCAACAGATGGCGCGCGAATCGCTCCAAATCATCTGTTTTCAGTCAGCACCACTCCCGACTA
>NC_046658.1:94069761-94115911 GCF_010883055.1 Belonocnema kinseyi | reverse complement strand
GACAACGAAGACGTCATTGCCTCTGTAAGTGCTTATTTTGAGGAACTTCCGAAAACGCACTTTTCTGAAGGATTAAAAAAACTTGGAAAGCGATTGACCAAGGGTATAGAGCACCAAGGAGATTATGTTGAAAAATAAAAAAAATTTACCCCAAAAAAATTGTTTTTATACTTCATTCTAAGGACTTATTGAACTACCCTCGTATATTGAGGTAACTATTCTCGCCCCGCTCCCATTCGTTGCCATTGGGACTCACAATCACCGCAGCTTACGACATCATACCTTTAATTTTGAAATTTAATTGTTTAAAGTTTTAAAAGATGCCCTAAATATTATTCTTTTGACCTAAAAATTGGGAAATATATTGCATAAATATGGAGGAACAATTAAAAGAAGATTCATCCCAAAAGCATCCCTTTACTCATATCAAATTGTACACTGAAGTTCAGCTCATTTTTTACTGATAATTTGTTATGCAAATGAGTTGTTTGTTTTTTTAAAATAGGAATATGAATTTGCTCTAGTATAAATCGCCTGATTTATTTCCGAGGTTCCTTCCAGGATATTTTTAGCTTATATTTGATTTGTTTAATAATCGCACTATTGTACAGATGATCCAATTTCATAGCGTAGCTGTTGACAATAGGTCTAAAATAATAAGGCGAATTTATGGTTTTCTCAAAAAATATTCATTTATTCCTCAATATTTATGTTGCCCCCTTCAAAGTAATCCCCCTCAGATATAATACACTCATGCCAACGCCTTTTTCAATCATCGAAGCACTTCTGATAATCATTTTGTGGTATAGCCTTGAGTTATTTCAGCGATGCACTTTTTATCTCCTCAATCGTTGAAAATCGATGTACTTTCATGGGTCTCTTCAGTTTTGAGAAAAGAAAAAAGTCACTGGGGGCCAAATCCGGTGAATATGGAGGCTGCAGCATGACTGTGGTGCTGTTTTTGGTCAGAGAATCTTTCACAAGCAACGATGAATGAGCAGGTGCATTATCGTGATGAAAAATCCACGAATTGTTTTTTTAAAGTTCCGGATGTTTTTTGCGTATCGCCTCTCGCAAACGGCGCATAACTTGAAGGTAATACTCCTTATTGACCGTACGATCTTGTGGTAAGAATTCCTGATGCACTACGCTACGGTAATCAAAGAAGACAGTGAGCAAAACCTTCACATTTGACCGAACTTGATGTGCTTTTTTCGGTCTTAGAGACTCAGGATGCTTCCACTGAGATGATTGGGCTTTAGTTTCGACGTCATAACCATATACCCACGATTCATCCCCAGTCATAACCCTTTTGAGAAAATTAGGATCATTATTGACTTCATTCAACATCTCCTGAGCGATGGTCATGCGATGGATCTTTTGATCAAAATTAAGCAGTTTTGGAACAAATTTCGCTGACACACGTCTCATGCCCAAAACGTCCAAAAAGATAGCATGGCATGAGCCAACCGATATGCCAACATCTTCAGCAACTTCTCTGATGGTAATTCGGCGATTTTTCAACACCATTTCTTCCATTGCTTGAACGTTTTCATCTGTTGTTGACGTGCTGGGACGTTCAGGGTGAGGTTCGTCTTCCACATCCTCTCGGCCTTCTTGGAACAGCTTGTACCACTTATACACATTTTTCTTACTCAGAGTAGACTCACCGTATGCAACTGTAAACATTTCAAGAGTTTTAGAGCACTGGATTCCATTGTTCACAAAAAATTTAATGCAAACTCTTTGCTCCATTTCTTACGAAAGAAGAAAATCGCCGAGCACACCAAACCCTTCTAACCTTTTACGCCTCTGCCAGAAAAACAACACGAGCTAAATAGTCAAAACTGTGAACATATGACCATGACGAGTGTACCAAAACAACAAAACAAAAAATTTAAAACTTGAATGTACGCTTAGTGAGAAAGTTAATTTGACAGATTAGCATGTGTAGAAGTTGAACCTAACAGTCTATGACTCTCGAAATGAACCATAATTAGTCTAAAATAATAAAATAAAAAAATATAAAAAATATACCATAATAAAATAAAGGCTGTTCCCATTTGAGCTGCAAAAAATTAACTTTAGAAGGTGCGAAAAATCGTATTTTTTATTGCTTAAATCGATGAATAGAATATCCAATAATATATTCGAAAAGCCACAGAGGCAGAGTCTAAGTATTTTTGAAAATACCTAGACGAATGGAAAGAAGCGTCGACCATGTGTGCGTGTCTTTGGCTAGAATCTCATACGTGCTTCGCCTCTCTCGATTTTTTGTCCAGAATTTCATATCTGAAAACCCGTGTAGAGATTTCGTAGAGGTTCTTGTATGGACCAGGCTAGTGTTTCTTTATTTTGATTGGGCTATAATGTGAAAAAACTAGCCAGGGCCCCTACTAGATTTTTTCTGATATCGCTTACGCGCAACGGATCAAGAGGGAGAAAAAGCGCCAGACTTTCAGCAGCAAGGAAACACATATGGCTCGTAGGCTCGAGCAAATGTAACTAAACTTTTTGTTTGAGAAAGCAAAAGGAGATTATACGGACCAGGAATAGCTGATGAGCAGATGATTTCTGTCAGCAACCAAAAATTGATATTTTCTTCTATTGCAAACTTTAAATGCGTTTTCTACAGTTTTTATTTTAACGATTTTTTTTAATTGGCGGGCGCGATTGAAAAAAATAACTAATCTGCCTATTGAATTGAATCAAAGTTTTTTCTCTTCATTATTAAATTATCATCTAAGTCAACTAAAAGAGTCGTTAAAAAGTATTTTAAAATCATTTTTACAACACTTTAAAGTGCTTTTTTTTCTTTCGAAAAAAAATTTAAACTCGAAAAAATGTGTGAGTTCACGATTTTTTCAGTTTTTTCTTACTTTTCACAGAAGAAAAATATATGCCAAATAATTTTTTTTTGTTTCAGACAAGAATCACGAACAGCATCATTTCCACCGATTGGAAACTGCAGTTGCAAGACACTAATGAAGTAATGAAGTAATAAATAATAAAGTAATAAATTAGTAAAAATAAAGCCTAATAAAGTAATAGGCCTGAATAGGTCTTTATAAGCGACAAAACCCTTTGATTATTAGCCCCTTGGATTTAGAGACTCATAATTATAGTTTTAATAATAAAAATAAGTCTACATAGTGAGCTTTAAACTTCTTAACTTTTCAAGAAACAATATATTATTAATGATATTATTCTTAATTTTTACGATAAATTGTAATAGAGATTAAAAACAGACATTAAAGGACGATGCTTTTTTCAACTTAACTTTTTGTTTTTTATGGGTAATTCCTAACATATTGAATAAAACATATGAAAGGATGGAATACATATTTCCACTTTTTCCAATATATTTCGTAGAATGTACATTTGTTTTCAAAGTCTTAAATAGGTAACTACAGCAGATCCCATATCAATTTACAATGTAAAAATCAGATTCCCTTAAAAACTAAAATAACACAGGACCACAAAATAAAGAGTTCCTTAAACCAGTCCAAGTGGATTATATGTTTTTTGGGTCGCTTAAACGGATTCTAAAACCTGTTTTGCCCCATCACGTCAGCGTTTTTTTCTAACCTCAAAAACATCTTGAAACTACAAAATCGAACAATATCAACCCTTAAGCCATATAATTCTATACCTTCATAGCTCAATAACCTTGAGGTCGATAACCTAAAACTACAACAAAAATAGCTGAAACGAAAATTTCAAACCTCATTCGCGGATAGTTTTAGCTTTATAACTACATACGACCATTACTTCATAACCTCAACAGCTATAAACTACATTACTCTGAAATATCGTCACCCTATAACCCCAACATCCTATAACCCCAGTAATCCAAATCCTTATAACCATATACACCCAAAACCCCGTAACCCTACAACTCTTAAGTGCGACAAAAAATACTTTGAGGCAGATAGTTAAAACTGCACGACACCACTATCGCTAAATGTAGATTATTTCGATGCAGGAAATCTTGAACTAATTAAGTATTCGAATTTTAGTTTTGGAGACCTAAGGTTTATGTGAAATAAGATAAAATATTTCGTTCAAACTTTCTGCAAAACAAAAACTAAGTCTCGAGTAAAAGTTTTGTTTGTAGCTTTCTGAGATTACTGAATTTTGAAGACTCACTCGTAAGTCTTTTTGTTGTTACGGTTATGGGGCTATACGATTATGGAGTTTCTTGGTTATACGGCTATGGGGTTTTGGGGTTATAGGATTAGGGACTTTTGGGGTTGTGGAGTTTTAAGGTATTAGCTTGTATGGAGTTATGGGGGTGTGGTGTTATGAAATTGAATTCTACACGATTCAAAGTTATATTAAGACATATGATTTTCTTAGGATACACTTCAAGGTTATGGAGCTCATGGCTTTTGGTCTTATGAAGTGGTGGACGTATGGAATTATAAAGCTAAAACTCTCTGAGATTAAGGTTTCAAATATGCGTGTAAGTTTTTTGTGTTGCTACATTTTGGGTTTGTAGTTTATTGGGATTTGAGATTTATGAGTTTTGATGTTATAAATTTTGAGTTATGGCTTTTAGGCTTATATTTTATCGATATCAAGGTCATTGTGCTATGAATTATAGGGTTATATGGTTTAAAGGTTAATATTGTTGGGTTTTATTATTTAAAGATGTATTTCGATGTTAGAAAAAAACTCTGACGTGATAGGGCAAAACAGGTTTCAGATTTGGTTTCAGCGATCTAAAAAACATATAATCCACTTGGTCTGGTTTAAGATTTCCTTCACTCATTTTTTTGGGGTACTGTGTAATACATACATAAACGGTAACATCAGTTTTAAAGCAATATGTAACTAAATTTTATTCGTTGAAACTGACTCTTATCAAATGCAAATATCTCCGAAAGATAAGCTTGAAGCCTTCAACCTAACAGAAGACGGTTATAGCATAAATAATATAAGATAATTACTTACTAGAATATTCATTACATTGTTAATTGAATTCTTCTTGGGTGCATTAAACAGACTCTTCTCTGATTAGAAAATATGGGGCTTGTCTGTAATTGGACCTTATCATTGGCCGTTATCTTCAATTCTATTGGTGAATATAATAACAAAAAATCTATATTTGACAAATTTGATTTTTCATGCAAAGTTGCAATTTTTTCGATGTCTTCTATACAGATAAATTTTACACGTGCCTACAATGAAAAAAAATTTCCAAACATTTGAGCGCAACTTATTTCTTATCGCCACTATGCACAAGAATTTCAGAAGCAAAAAATGTGTGATGTGCTTCCAGAATAATTTCCATACGCGCTTTAGTTTTAGATATAATACCCCACTACTTTTTTTGTTATTAACTTAATAACAAATTATTATTTCTGATTCTAAATGTTACCACTGTGTGTGGAAACGGTCAAAGAAAAACCTGCTTGAGAAATTATTGTAATTCATTTTCATGGCCAAACAGTGACAGCAGTCATTTAAAGTTGAGTATTTCGACGTGATCGTAAGATAATGGTACTCTTTCACATTTCAGCATCCAGTAAATAATAAAAAATCGACTTAAAAATTTAAAACTTTGTATCAGAACAGGCGCAAAAGTCAAGGTATCTAAAATGTTTTGACAGATGGAAGGGGCGTGCAAAGTGCTCGAAGACATTAGAGTACCTGGCTGATCTCAAGTACTCGAATTACGTCAGGTATAAAAATTTAAAACATTTTTCAACATTTTTGAAAATTAAATTTTTTTTAAATTTATCAACATTTTGAATTTTTCGAAACTATAGGTCAGCCTCCTACTTCGACCGTGCATGTGTATGTAGTAATAGTTCTCTTAGGATCCAGAGGGGAAATGTCGGTCAAATTAATCCAACAGAAGGTGCCACAAAAATTAGGTTTAACTTTTGCATTGAATTGCATTAAGAGAAAGCAAAGATAATTAAAAACTTGATACTGTTTGCAAATAAACAGAAAAATATGAACAAATAAGAGTAACGATTACAAATTGTTTAAAAAAAAAGAGAAAGTCATGGAAGTTTGTTTTTTTGAACACTACAAACGACTGAACATTGTCACGACTGATCAATTCTAGTAGGGAGACATGCGTGTGTAGGTCAAATCAATTAGAACCACAGCACTTAAATGAATAAAAAACGCCATAAAAGCGCGGTCTTTATTATAAATAGATTAAAACTGTATAAAATCAACAGAACTTGTTGCTGGGTGAACGTGGACTGACGAGGCGAGAAAAGAAAATTGGGAAACCGAGCAACGAGACTATGTGTAAGAGAATGAGAACACGAAAACGATAAAAACGGCTTAGACATAAAGTTAGACATTACTCAATACGGAAATCAAATATCAGGACAAGTCCAAGAAATATAAATGTAACGAAGAACGCAAAAGAAGTAAAAAATGAGAACACAAATTAAAAAATTCATAAAAACAGGGAACTAATGTCCAATTCACAACATTCTGCCCTCTTTCGTCCCCGGCAAAATAGGCTCACAATCACTGCACTTAAGATCAACGTGGCAGAAGCCACATTTTAACGATTGGCTGATCGATTGTGCTAGTCTTTATGTTGAGAGTGACAACCTGAACTAGGCCATCCTTGCCAGGGTGAAGCTGTAGAACCCGAACCATAGGCCATTGACTAGGTAGAAGGTTCTCATGTCAAACGAGAACTAAATCTCCAATCTGTATGGATGGCGATGAAGTAGTCCACTTCGATTGAGGTTGAAGTTCTTTCAAATGCTTAGCTGACCAGTGCTTCCAAAAATAATTACGCATTTGCTGGATCAACTGCCAGCGAGCTCAAATGAGACACTGTCCTGGTATGAGGACAGAAATGTCTGATCGATCATCGGACTGAGCTCTGATGGGCCGAGAATTAAGGCAAGCCTCAATTTGTGTTAATAGAGTCGTCATTTCTTCAAACGTCAATGCCGATTCTCCAATGACTCGACGAAGATGGAATTTTGTCAACTTAACTGCAGCTTCCCATAAACCTCCGAAGTGAGGTGCTGCAGGAGGATTGAATCTCCACTGGGTACCATGCGAATAAAGGTATGCAGTGACCAAAGCAAACTCTGCTGATGGCTCCAGAAAACAGTTCCTGTAGTTGACGATCTGCTCCCACAAAATTCTTAACTTCGTCACTGGACAACATTCGAAAAAGTGAAGCGAATATAAGCAGCTATGAAGGCTTCTGCTGTGTAATCAGAAACCAACCAGGCTTTGCGGGAATGGAAACCTCGTTCTTTGGAGGTGCGAACATTGATGGGCCAGCTTTGCCTAGCCCAGTGTTCGTGAAAACTCGTTCAGGTGAAGTAATGCGGATGGAATAGAGGTCACCTATCAGCTGTTGCTAAGTATTACCTCTGTTTCTGACGCATGGAAGGCACCGATAAATCAATGATGGTATCAAACAGCGACCTCGAAGAATCCAATAAGATTGTCTTAACGTTCCAAAAGTAAGTTGGACAGCAATCAGAAGACAGCGAAGATAACAGTCGCGGATGATAAGAGTTGTGGGAATAGACTCATGAGGTAGAATCAGTGGATGCTTCTCATCATAAGTTAGAACAGAGTGCTTTAAACGACCCCGACGCGAAGAAGTTGACCATCAGAAACGGAGTCAACTTTATTAGAATGCTACTCTTAGAAATTTGCATTTTATTTTTTAGAGCGGTGATTTTATTAAGAAAATAGCGATTTTGTTCTTGCTGAATCCAGAGTAAAAGAGCTGTTCAATGATCTGATGCAAGTAAAGTTGAAGAAATGATAATAGAAGGACATTTCAAAGCATCTCAAAAATGAAGACACCGAGCAGTGACTCGTAGTAATTTCTCCAAAGATAAATAATGGCTCAGAAGATCACACGGTTTATTAACACGAAGTGCTACGTTGACAGTAACTCGACGTTCTTCTTTGGCCACTATGTTCTCCGGAGGACCAAGCAGAGATGAAGGCCACTTTTCTTGTCTTTTAAGCCACGGAGAACCATTTAACCTGAGTGAAAACTGCGAAAGTTCGCAAGCTGACACACCGCCAGAAGCACAGTCAGCTGGATTATCTGCACCCGGAATATGACGCATCTTGTAGGAAAAGCTGAAATCCAATGAAGTGTGTTCATAGAATTAGACCACAAATGTAGAGCAGCATCAACATGCAGTTGAGTTTCAAGGTGAGCGACGAGACGAGCTAACAAAACTGAGGCGCATAGCTCAAGACGAGGAAGCGGAACAGTTTGAACAGGAGCGACCTTTGTCTTTGAAGAAATGAGTCCAATAAAACAATTTCCGTTAGAAGAAATTGTCTTTAAATAAACGACAGCACCGTATGCTTTTTCAGAAACGTCAGCAAAACCTTGAAGCTCGAAAGAGCACATTGACGAACGAAATCCTATTCACCGAGGTATCCTGACTGCGGAAAGACGAGGAAGACCTTTATAATATTTTATCCAGCGATGACGAGCTCCTTCAGGCAAATTATCATTCCAGGACAAATTGAACTTCTAGAGTTCCTGGATAAAGATCTTTACGACGATGATAACAGGTGCCAACCATCCTAGAGGATCAAATAGTTGGGTTGACTGGCTGACGACAAGGTGCTTCGTGATGACATCTTTAATAGGTTTAAGATAAACCTGGAAAACAAAACAATCCGTACTGGGTTTCCAAGTTAACCCAAGCATCGAAACCGATGTTTCACACTACCAAGATATATCTGGAGATAACGCGTGAAGATCTTCCGGAATGCGCTGCATTAGCTCATGACTGTTTGAATTTCACTTTTTGAGCGGCAAGCCGCCCTCCGTGAACAAACCACGTAGTATGTTGTGTAATTCAATAGCATCTTCCAAATTATCCGCTCCTGATAAGACATCATCGACATAGATGCCATTTTTTATCACTTCAGCAGCCAAGGGAAATCGATCCCCTTCATCAAGACCAAGCTGCTGAACGGTGTAGAAAAGACAATGAAGTGAAGACGCTACTGCAGCAAGACATCAAAAATATTTAATTGTAATTTTGGCTCTGCATAAAGACACTTGTTCAATGAAATGCCTTGACTTGATCGCCGAGAAACAATAAAAACTACTGGTAGTTTCGTTGTTGAACTAGATTCACGCCAACCTCCATGATGCGGAAGAAAAAATGACCGCGAGATACTGCTTGGGTCTGCAGGGATGTTGACGGACTTCAAATAATGAAGTTGATGGTATTATTTCATGAATTTGGCATACGCTTCTTGTCGATCAACACCTCTTTTGAACCGCTGTTCCATATGAAGTAACATGCGAAGAGCTGCAGAATAGGAATCTCCTAACGATGGGGCGTCACTCTTGATGGGCAGATGCACGACATATCTCACATCTTTAGTTCTAGAGTGAGTATTTTGGAACAGTTTTCACACTCTTCTTCCTTAGATGGTCGGAAAAGTTTAGGAGGTAAGACTTCTGAATTCTCCCAAAATTTCTGAAGGTAAAAAAAAGTCTTCACTCTTGAAAAAATGAAACATATTTACAGTAGATGAATCCAACGGTAAGGTATTGCCTGTGAGTCCACAGAGAATTCACCCGAATATCGAATTTTGAGCTAGAAGAGTGCCCGGGGGACCCTTTTAAAGACCTTGTTTAATTATTATTGCATAGACATCTACTCTTAAAATTAAATCAATGGGAACACTTCCACTGAAGTTCGGATCTGATAATTGTAGACCAGTGAGATAAGGCCATTACTCAAGACTAATTTGATGCTCTAGGCTCTTAGAAATCAACTTTGGAAGAAAACGAGCCCTGAGTTGAATTTTAAAGCCCGAATCAAACCTTGGCGAGATAGCAACGTTGACTGCGGACACGGCATTAATTAATGCGGTTCGCGGCAGAAAAAGCAATTCCTTTCCTGTGGCTTCTTCGTAAGCTGCTCTTTAGAAGCTTGTTCCTTGACTTGCTGCTCTGTAATTGCGTTGACGTTGGCTGTTGTAGAAATCGAGGATTTCGTGAACTTTCCAAACCTTTTTTTTGAAACTGAGATTTGGAAGATTGTTGAGACGAAGCATGATTAGTTTGATTTTCAGTAGAATCTAAAACTTCCAAGGTCCGAATCCTGGTTTGTAAGAATGTTCTCAATTGGTCAAACGTTGGAGGATTCGCGGAATTTCCAAGAGAAGTTTCCCAATTACGACGAGACTGATGATCTAATTTGTCTACAGTAATATATATTAGCCATGATGACCATTTGTCCACCGGTTCTGCCAAGACAGATAAAGCTTCGATATTATCAACCGTTGCATTATAAACCTCCTTCAACGCACTCGAAGACTCAGCTTTCATTGGCTGAATTGAAAAAAGCTCAGCCAAATGAGAGATGATAAGAACTCTTTTATTCTCAAAGCGCTCCGAAAGTAGGACCCAGACACGCTGATAATTGTCTTGAGTTATCGGAATTCTATGAAGAAGTTGAGCTCCTTCACCTATAAGACTGGATTTTAAATCATGAAGCTTCTCCACTGACGAGACTTCAGGATTCGAATGAACCAAATATGTAAACAAAACTTTGAAACTTACCCACTCCGTGTAATTCCTAGAAAATTTAGGCAATTCAATCTTTGGCATTGATCGATATGATAATCCAACAATTTGTGGAGCTGAATCATTCATGGACGTAGAAGCAAGGTCATCCTCAGTAGTTGCATGGAAATTGCTAGTCTTGAGACCAAAGTTCTTTTAGTGATCTGTGTTAATTTTTAAGTATTTCCAAAAGCAGTTTGGATCCGAGAGTAAAGCTCGACACTCGACAAACTAAGAGTCCGCAAATACAATCTTTAAAAAATTAATTGAATAAAAACTGATTGTATCATATAAAGCAATTCACCAATGAAAGAATTATTATTCTTACTTAAATTATCAACAAGTTTGAAAATTCCAAGTACGTTGAATTAATGTTTAGAAGTCATTTCAAATCTTTAATTCTTGGAATATCTTGCATCACATAGAATGACGAAGAAATCACTACGAAATTAAATAAAGTCTAAAAGTCTGAGTGATACACGTAAAATCAATTGAAATTACACTCCCGAAATGATCTTCACTTTCTCAATTCGAATCGATGACAATAAAGTTTGAATGAAGTTTACTTACCAGACGCTGAATTATACACAATAATCCAGGTGGTATTAACAACCCAATGCTCATCGATCTTTCCAACCTGTGTAAAGGTTAGAAAATGTCATGGACATTTTCCTGTAAAACTTCTAGAAAAATTGAGAAAATTCTTCCAGAATCGAGAAAATGCATCCAATTTAATAGTTTCTGAGTCACAGACACTCATTTATGCTTTATCATAAATTAAAAATATTATGAAAGTATCTCACTAATAACTGTCACAAAACGTTCACATTTAAAATACTGTTTAAGTCACAATGTACTGACGTCACATTGCACACTCAGTCAAAAAGTCACAAGACAACTAATTCAGTTTGACTCTAACAAGCTCTAGCAGAATTTGTGCGAATTGTCCATGCACGAGAACTGAATCAATGAATAAGAAAATCTGGATCGACAGGACCAATGTTTTGAAAATTAAAAAACGACTGGACATTGTCACGACTAATCAATTCTGGTAGGGAGACATGCGTGTTTAGGTTAAGTCAATTAGAACCACAGCACTTTACTTAATAAAATGAAGACGAAAAAGCGCAGTCTTAATTATGAATAGATTAAAACTGTATAAAATCAACAGAACTTGTGGCTTGGCGAATGTGGACTGATGAGGCGAGAAAAGAAAATTGGGAAACTGAGCAATAAGACTATGTGTAAGAGAAATAGAACACGAAAACGATAAGACCGGCTTAGACATGAAGTTAGACATTACTCAATACGGAAATCAAATATAAGGAGAAGTCCAAGAAATATAAATGTAACGAAGAACGTAAAAAAGGCAAAAAATCTTTGTACCTTTAAAATCTTGCGAATTTCAAGTTTTGAAGGAAATATTTTGAACACTAGATGGGGCGCAGGGTCCAATTTGGACCTTTTTGACATTCAAAACGCTACTGCCCCCTAAAAAGTTTTTTTCTGGGTGCCAAAGTTTTATGACTTTTCCTATGATTGAATACTTAGTATCTATGCGAAATTGCGTAAAACTGTGAAAATGTGGCTAGTGTCCAATTTGGAACCGCCAACTGACAAATGAGAAAATGAATTTAACATTAATTAATATAATGTATATATTTATTTAAATTGAATCTAATATTATATGTACATTTATAAAGTTCCATAATTTATTTGTTGCTTAATCTTGGAAGATCTTTTCTCGCTTTATCCAATCTCTAATAATTTCATTAAAAAATTTGAACTTAACAGAGATTTTTTATTAAATAGTTAATTATATTATTGAAAACCTCATTTCTGAAATGAACAGACTATAAACTATTAAACTCTATTCACAAACGTACCGTACTCATGATGCATAGTGGGAGAAAATGCCCTTTGTTCGTTCAAAAATATCCAGAGCGTTCAATGAAAGTTCATTAAATTCTGAAGAGCTTGACGCTCCGAAGTTTTGTCTTCTCTATTTGTTTATGAATAGTTTTTGGACTCAAAGTATGAAAAAACTAAAATTTGGCACATAACAATTTTTGACGCTTTAATAACTGACCATGAAAACTTTATAATGTCCTAAATTAATGTTTGGGGACTAATAGAATACAAATAGTCAGACAAATAGTCTTATTATCAGTAAAAATTTATTTGTTGCTAAAACTGCTTTACAATATTTTAGGAATGACGTTTAATATGTAACGAAACTAATTTAAAAGTTTATACTAAGCATTGCAAAGTGGCCGATTTCCCGAAAAAGCTAGCCAAAAGTTTAGAAAAAAAATTTTTCGTTCTGTTCAAGCTACTATCCATAATTATAAAGAAGTGTCTTCTACACATTTTGGCAAAATAACAGTGATGTACTGGTAAGGCATTCAGAATTAGAGCAAGTCGAAGTGACTCTTGGACGCATCATCTGTCACGCTACTTAAACCTGGATTTGTACTGCGTCGTTTTGAAAGTGATAACAGCATTTCTAGTGACTGTTTTTAGATTGCGTTCAGTAACGCTTAATTCTGAAGGTATAGACAGTATATTATACGTTGTTTTTTTCACCTACTAAAGTTTTGCTGTGTAAAAACTTTTTTAAACACAGTCATGCACCTCAAGTTTTTTCGTGTTGACAGTTTATAAAAATTCATAAAAATAGTTAGAAGTTCCGCAGAGTTCCACGATAAGATCATTTTTATTATGTAAAAGAAAGTATTTTCTTTAATTTTACGATAAAAGCAGTTGCGAAAATTTGCGATATTTCATGAAACATAATTTCTAATCTTGCGGACTGAAGCTTTCTGGTTCGCTAGCTAGCCGCACTCATTGCAGCGAGTACAAATCAGAAAAAAGTCTGATTTCTCGTTAGTGTCCTCAAAAACTGAATCATACGAAATTTGATTGAAATCAAAATGTTTTAAGTAGCACACGTCCACCATTTTGAATCCGCCATTTTTAATTTTTGAAAAAATATCATATACGTATTCAGCGACCTCGAAAACTAAAGCATACAAAATATTGGTAAAATGGAATTGTTTTGAGTAATAGACGTCCGCCATTTTGAATTTTGAAAAAAATTCATATGCGTAATCAGCGACCTCAAAATCTAGATCATACAAAAGTTTGTTGAAACAGACTTGTTTTAAGTAGTAGACGTCCGCCATTTTGGATCGGCCATTTTGAATTTTGAAAAATAAATTAGATATTCCTCACCAGCGACCTCAAAAACATAATATTGCGATGCTTCGTTAATTCCTATCATTTTTCGACTTTTGGCCAGCTTTTTGGAGAAATCGGCCACTGTGCATTGTTATAAACAATTCTTGTGGAAAAGATTTGAATTTGAGATTTTTCAAATTATATTTTCCTTCAATCGTTAAAGCGACTTCAGGTATTTCTTAAAATGATTAATATTTAATAATACTTGATAAAATATAGTAATTTGAATTTTTGTTAACAAATTAGATAAACAAATTCAAAATTTTGGCCCTTTCGTATAGAATTTTTTTTACACTGGAATTGTTTTAGGCTGTTGGACGAATGACTGCTAGTCACAAAAATATTATGAAAGTCAACAATAACCACTGTTCTTAACAATTCTTGTGAAAAAATATTTAGGCTTAAGCTTGTATCAAATTTAAATTTTCTTTATGGCCAAGTTCGTATCTTATCGTCAAAAGATTTTGTATTAAGTGAATCTCAGCATAGATTGTTATGATTCATTCTCAATCTATTGCGATTGAATACCAGACTTTTTCCAAGTGAAAATGCTAACATTTGGAATTCGTTTATGTAAATTGCTTATAAGCATTTAAGCTGTTATATTCTACTAAATAATATCAAAGATAGATCTTTTTAGGAATATCCGTAGCCATTGTAACGAATAAATAAAATTAAAATTTTGTTAAAACCTTACGTTTGAATATTTTGTCACGAGAATTATTTATAATAATAGTTATTGTTAATTTCTCAAATATTTTCGTGACTAGCAGTCATTCGTCAAATAGCATAAAACATTTCCAGTGCAAAAAAATTTGTTTTAGGCGAAGGGGCCAAGATTTTAAATTTGCTTGTCTAATTTGTTTGTAAAAAATTAAATTGTTATATTTTGTCTAATATCATTATATATTTATAATTTTAAGAAATAACTAAAGTCGTTCTGACGATTGAAGGAAATGATAATTTGAAAAATCTCAAATTTTAATATTTTGAAATAAGAATTGTTTATAACAATGGTTATTATAAACTTAAAAATTTGTTTTGTTATTAAATGTCATTCCAACAATAATCTGAAGCTTTTTAGCAACCAAATTTTTTTTACCGGTAATAACCCTATTTGTCAATTTGTTCATAAAATTTGTTGATAACAAATAAATGGAATAATAAACAAATTATTGGTATTCTACGAGTCTTTTAACATATATTTAAGACAATATAAAGTTTTCCTGGTCAATTATTAAAGCGTAAAAACTTGTTATGTACAAAATTTCAGTTTCCTCATACCTTAAGTGGAAAAATTATTAATATACAGTTAGAGGAGACAGCAGTTCGGAGCGTCAAGCTGAACGAAAGAAATGAATTTCCTCCCACTGTGCGTCATAAAGACGGTACGTTTTTCGATAGAGTTTAATAGTTTATGGTCTGTTTATTTTAGAAATATTTCCTTAAAAATTTGAAATTGATCAGATGTTAAAGTTACAAAGATTCTTTGATATGCAACTTAAGTTTCTTACAGATTTTTATTATTATTATATTTTCATATATTGGAAATGAGTGATATATTTTTTATTAATTCTTCTGATCATGTATATGTTTTAAATATTTTGGTTATTGAGGTCTTAAATATTATTATTTTTTTATTAGTTACAATAGTAATTTTAACAATAAATAATTCTTTTTCACTCTAATAAATCATAAAATCAATATAATCGGCAAAAAAAATCATAGAAATATAAAGTTCGAACTGCTTTCAAAATGAATCTTAAAATTAAATTTTATTCATATTAAACTACCAATTTTTCAATACTTTTTTTTTAAAATAATTAGTAATAGCTACTCTTATTTGTCATATTTTTCTGTTTATTTGCAAATAACATCAAGTATTGAATTATTTTTGCTTTTTCTTAACGCAATTCAGTGCAAAAGTCAGACATACTTTTTGTGGCGCCATCTGTTGGATTACTTTGACCGAAATTTCTTCTCTGGATCGTAAGAGAACAGAAAAGTGGGGCTATGTATGGGGATGCAATATGTACACAAATTATTACAAAAAAATTTAATAATATTATAAAATTATTATCGAGTCTTAAAATAAGAGTTTGAAACTAGCGTTTTTTTCAGAAATTTTCGACTTTTTGCCTAATTTTCAATTATAGTGACCTAATATTTATTTTATGTTAATAAACTCAATTATTCAAACAATTTAATATTATTGTTACTAAGATTTCTCAGTTGTCTCGCTTTATCGTCTTCTTTTGAAACCCGCTAAAAATTGAAAAAAATATTCAAAATTAACGAATTCGCGGCGGTAATTCTGAACATATTTACAGAAGATTTGATCAAAAACCCACACCGTGTTCCCATTCTAATATATTTCGAGGGGGTACTAAAAGATCTGATATAAATGATACAAATACACGAATAATAATAATCAATGACACAAACAAAAATTTAACAAAATCAAATTTTTCATCGAGGAAATGCAATCAGATGGTAAAGTCTGTTGGAATCGTTCTATGATAGAACGATTCTATTATACTTTAACATTTTATTGAATTTAATCGATGATAGATTTTATTTTGATCAATTTTTGTTTTGTTTTATTGGTGAAATGAACAGAACTCATATTCCACAATAATCACTTTTCACTTCCTTTTAAATCTTTGATGCACAAATTCTTAAATTATTGTATAGATTGACAAGTTTGTTTGATTGTTTGCTAGTTAAGTTTCTTTCTTCTCGGAAAAGACACTTTATGTTAATTGAAGAAGCTGGTATCTGTGTAAGTTGTAATGCTGAATTTGATAATTTAGAAGCTTCCTGTTGTGCGATGTTCCAGAAGACTAAAGGAGATTTTATTTGTTTCTGGAAAAGTTTCGAAAAAATACCTTTTACGTTTTCATACGCTGCCACTTGTTTTAATCCGTCTTGAACGAGATATTCAGGAAGAAAATCCTTCACTATCGCCACATCATTCGCATTTAATTTATGAACCTTATAATTGGGATGTAAACTTTTGTACTATAGCTAAACATACTGGTCGCTTGACTAAATTGAAATGCTCTGCTATAGTGGAATTAAGCTTTTCGCTATCAGTTTTTAAACTGTTTGAATACACATCAATCTAACTTTTAATCGCATCTCCAATAGAGAAGTCATTTCGTTGGTGCTTTTCAGTAAGCTCAGCTATGACCGTGTATATTCCATGAATATTTTCGACTTTGAATTTAAAAGATTCATCGAAAACAAGTGTTGTAAATAGTTGGCTGAAATGAATTAACCCTTCTCCAAGATTTTCTCTTAAAACCTTGACATTATTAAAAAAATATGAATACGATTGGAAGTGTGTTCGCCAACATTGTTCTTCATAAAAATCGTCGATTATTACAGGGGTCTTTTTCGCATCGATTACTAAACGCTTTTTTAAGATTTTAGTATTTTTCACAAGCACTTAAAAGGAACCGCACATTATTATAAGTTTTAACATCTGTAAGAGATTCCGTTATTAGGTTTGTAACTTTAATATTGCACGGTACCAGCCACATATTTGAGATTAAGTGAGTTATAAGAGAGATTTCCTTAGAGTCCAAGACTCGTACTAGATTGTTGACTCTCTTCACCGCGCATCTGGAAACTCGCAAAAGACTCGTTAAGAAGAGCTGTTGAAATTTTCTCAAATGTTGGTGGTGAATAGGCTAGTCGTACGAGTCTAAGGAATTCCTTAAAATAATTTGATTCTTCAACATTGATTTCAATATTATTCGCAAATAATAAGTTTCCCAGTGCTTTCTCGATAGATTTTTTCTCCCTTTCCCTTATTTCGTCTAAGAATGGCTTGAGAGCTTTTTGCCGTTTTATTTTAGAACGAGTGTCTACAGTCCTCTTACTAGCAGAACGGATAACAGCAAGACGAGAAATAGACTGACCAGGAGGGCAGAAAAGAAGTGCATCTATTTCACTTAATCCAGTGTCGCAAACATTCGAATTTGAATTATTAGATTGCAAATTATCAACCTGAAACAACTTAAAAATTAATTTTTTTCATGAAAAGGAATACAAAGAAAATGTTGAAAATGAACAAATCTCGGTAAATTTTAAGCAATTCTTATAAAATTTTAATTTTTAATTAAATTTTAAGAATTGAAATATAGTTTTGATATAATATTTTCTTAGCGAAATATTTAAATATTTTTTCCGGTTGTACAAAATACCTTAAAATATTCATGTGGAATAGTTATTCAAAATATGCTTCTTACATTCGTTGTTAAAACAATACACTCCCACTGGCAATATTTATTTAGAAATCAATACTTCTCATATAAAAGGTAAGAAATTAAACAACCGACTACATTGTTGTTGTTTATTATAACTTCATTTGACATAGAAATATCAAAACTGACACCCATCATCTTAGAATCCTTATTATTTTAACAGCTTTGATCTAATTGCATCATCAGGTTTTCTTCTGATGCGATTATAATCATAAGGCCTCTATTCATTTTTGAAGTTCTTATAATAACTTTTTTTCATTTGCTTTATATTTCGTGCATGTAACATTATCACATACCGCTACCGGTGCTATTTTAAGGTTAAGAAACGAAAAGTAAATATGTGGACGCCATCTTGAAAACGTATATTAAGTTTTTTAGAAAACCGAGAACGTAATATATGTACGTAAATTACGTCAAAAACCTTATATAATTTACCTAACGCATATTACGTGCACAACCCTGACCATGACATAGGCTGACAAACGGCTGTGCTGCTGATCGAGGATTCGGATTCCAACTGGGGCCTGTTTTTGCATTGTTATGTATGGCAAAAATACTAAAATTCATTAAAAACTTGATACTTTTTATAAATATAAGAGGAAGAACAAAGTTTTCAGGTACCATAAGAGCATCTGTAATTAGTAGTCCAGAAAATTCATGAAAATATGTAATTTATTATTAGCAAAATTTAATAGAAAGATGAGTATTTAAAAAATATTTTGAATTGTACTCATATTTTTCTAATATAAGTAATTCATTTTATGAAAAAATTTAATTGCGGCAAATTTCGAACATTGATTGATAATATTACTTTACTAATAATAATAGTGATAATAATATTTAAAAAATAATAATTAGCCTTATAATGTACTTTTTCATTTTAATTCATCTATACATTACCGCTTTCTAATACATACATATCTATATTATTTATTTATAATCAGGGTGGCGACTTCAACAGGAAACCGGGAAAAACCCGGAATTAAGTTAAAAAATCGGGAATTTACTTCTGATCGTAGCTAAATTTAAGTTCTCAATATTTTCGTAATTTTTGTCAATTTAGAAAAGTAATTTTTACTTTATCTACGGTTGCAGGGAATATGAGTGAAAATAATTATCATTTTTATTTTAGGACAGGGAGTTTCGGTAAAGTAATACAATTTCCCTTGGGACAAGGAATTTTTGACATGGAACGGGAATTTTTTTCAAGAATTAACAATGGGATTTAGAAGAAAGGAGTTTAAAAAATCCCCGTTCCAAGTTCAAATTCGACACAATTTAAATGTTCCTATTTTCGAAATTTAAACAAAGAGAGTGCTTCAAGTAATTTATTAGAGTGAATTTAGTATTTCAAAAAATGAATATTTATAAATTATAATATAATTTTTTTAAACATTTTTCGTTAAGAATTTACCTTTTTTTCTTGGAAATGCAACTACTTGCTGTTGAAAGCTGAACTCTTTGTTGAAAATTAATTTTATTGTTGAAAGATTCATCATATTAAATGAAAATTCGTTACGTTTTAAAAATATAACTAGTTTCTTTCAAATCACATTTAACTGAAGAATTAACTATTTCAGTAGAAAATCTAACTATTTCGGTTGGAAAATTGATCTTTTTTTGTTCAAAGTTCAACAATATGGATGTAAATTTGTCTTTCTGCAAAGAAAATTAATTAATTTTGTTGAGAATTCACGTATGCTGTTAAAAAATCGACTTTTTTTTAGAAAATCAGTTCTTTCTTTAAAAGTTAATCTCCTTATTTAAAATTCTTCTTTTTGGTTAAAAATGCAAGTAAACAAACTCGTCTGTTGAAAATAAATAATTTTTCAAATTTAAGATTCATCATTTTGATTAAAAATTAATTTCTTGGGTTGAAAAATGAGCTAATGCTGTTATAGTATAGTTTCTAATTTTTTTTAACTCCCGTTTCATATAGAAAATTCGTTGTCCGACACAAAATTTTATTTCTTTACCAGCTGCCTTTTAAAACATAAAAACGATCATTATTTTCACTTATATACCCTGCAACAGCAGATAAAGTAAAAATTAATTTAATTTCCGGTAATTTCCCGTTTTTTCTCGGTCTTTCCCGATTTCCTGATCGAGTTTTCATTTAGATTTTAAATAAATTATGTGTAAATATATATTTTTAGAGAGCGGAAATGTCTAGACGAATTAATAAAAAAGTATTATATAAGGCGAATTATCAATGTTTAAATATTATTGTTACTATTATTATTATTAGTCAAGTAATATTATCAATCAGTGTTTGAAGTTTGCAACAAATAATATTTGTTATAAAATCAATTCATTACATTAGCAAAATGAACAATAGAAGAATACGAATACAATTCAAACTGTTTTCAAAATACTCACATTTATATTCAATTTTTCTAATATTAAATTACATGTTTTAATGCATTTTTTTTGATTACTAATTACAACTGCTCTTATTATTACTGAAAACTTTGTTCTTTCTTTAATATTCATAAAAAGTATCAAGTTTTTATTGAATTTTTTTTCCTATACATAACAACGTAAAGACAGGCCTATTAGATCGGAGCGCTATCTATTAGATTTATTTGAACTACGATATCCCTCCGGATGCTAAGAGAACAGAAAGAATGGGGGCGATTTATAGGGCTGATTGAGAGCCACGTCCAATGGTAACAATTCAGTCACAGTTCATATTTCAACCATAAACGACCAATTTTCAACAAAAATAATTATATGCAAAATAAAACAAGATAAATTTTAAACTATACAATTAAATTTTAAACCAAAAAAGATTACAATTCTTCTAAAGGGATGAATTTTTTAAGAAAAAAGAATCAATTAGAACAAAATAGTTAAATTTTGAACCAAGGAAGATTCTTCCCGCAAAAGCGGAATAATTTCAACAAAAACTTTAAATTTTCAAGTCAGAAAGGCAAAAATTTAAAAAACCTAGAATCTTCAACAAAAATATTTAATTTCCAACAACATTGTTGATTTTTCAGCAAAATATTTAAATTTACAAGCAAACAATGAAGTTTGAAATAAAAAAGCAATAACTATCCGCCAAAAAGATAATAACAGAATTTCCCTTAAAAAATTTAATATTTAACCAAAAATGGTTATATTTTCAAACAAACAGATGAATTTTTTCCAAAATGATGAATCTTCATCTGGTAAAGTTAAATTTTGAGTTTGACAAATGAATTTATATACAAAGATACGAATATTCGACTCTAGACATAATTTTTTTCTTTCGGAAACTATTTTCATAGATCGACCGAATTACTTTTTCTACTTTTGGAAGATTTGAAAATTCCTATGACGAGCAAGAAATGTTTGTGAAAAATTTGAATATCAGGGTAGAGGAAAATTCCAACTGTTCTATATTTTGCTTTAAATTTCTGCGGTTCTAGAAATTATTTGTTTACCTCAAAATTATGTTTCTTGAGATTTATGTAGCTACATTATTCGTCGAAACTGAATGCTTCATAATTAAAAAAGCAGGCCCGTTTTTTTATCATTTTGAGTTCATTTTCAGCAAGAAAACCCATAATTAGTTTTAATAGAAACTACTGTTTTTTCTGTGTTGAAAACTATGCTGAAAACTACATGGACAATTGTTGCAATCACATTTACAACTCCTAATAAATCAACAAAAGAATACAAACTTAAAAAAATATACTTCTCTATTTCTTGTTGCAGAATTAAGATCACAATCTAAATGTGGGTCTGATGGCAACCCTAAACGTGCTGTTCCTAATTGTGAGCCTTCTGCTTCTTTTTTTTCTTCTGAGAGACATTCTCCAGACACGACACTTTCTCTTGCCTTACCTCATTATTCTACCAGATCTCCTCCACCTCCCGAACTTCCTCTTCGTGTTAGGTTCAAGTCTCCTGAAAACAGGCCAACTTTTCCTCGCATATTTGGCTATAAAGTTGAAGAACTTAGATTTGTTCGACTGACTCTCTGCAATAATCCGAGACGAGTATTCGAACTGCAAAGATACATTTTTCCTGCAGATAAAAGAATTCAATTGAGAACAATAAAATATGCTCTTCAGCCCATGTCTGCCGAAGAACAAATTGTATTATCAACATCCAATGGCTACGCGTTTGCAATACTGGATAAATTATCCAACAGACAATCGATTTTTCGTGGAATATACAAACCTGTTCCTAACACTTATTTGGGGTCAGAACGGGCAAAAATAAACATGTACAGTGGCGTGGTGGAAATAATGACCGCAAAAGAAATCGCAGAATGCCCAATAGGCCAAAGGAATCCAATCCTTAAAACTTTTAAAGTAACTCATATGTAAACCACAATTCTTTACACTTTGTACAAAAAAAAAAAAAAAATGACGGCTGGACCAGGAAAATGGAAAAGGACGGAGAATTTTCAGAGACTGGTGAAAACTGGAAGATGGCAATGAGTTTCTTTTTGACCGGGAATTTTATAAACTTTTCGGAGAATAATCTATCATATCACTTGAAATATCACAAGTTTTATATCATATGATATAATGTCATTTAGAATCATTTCGATTATAGTTTTTTTATGCCGAGTTCACTTGTTGATTTGTTTAATTCTGAAATAATTCAGTTTAAAACTTTAACAATGGAACGCGAAAAATGTTTGAGACTCAAAACTTTGAATGAAAAACTTTTAATGTTGATTAATTTCAAATATAAACTGATAAATAATTTTTTAAATTGAGTTGTAGTTCTAGTATTAAAAGTTTAACAAAAACAATTTTCTTTGTTTTATTAAGAAAAAAATTAATTTGTCAGTGAAAATTTTAAATTTTAATGTATAAATATTGTAATGATTAAACGTGTATTAATTTAAAACGATTTAGAATTCAAATGATTTAACTATTAATTGAAAAAGTCTACAGTTTCTATCTTGTATTCGAAACCACAATGACCCAAGTGCGAATTGACGGAGTTGAATACACGGCCCAGTGTTGGTCCAACTTTGGCAGCCAAAGTTCGGTTAAAGTTATTGGGCCAATATTGACATTTTAATCGGCCCAGTGTTGAGCCAGTGCTGGCAGCCTATATTGGCTACTTATATTTGCCGATCCTCCACCGATTCTTGGCCGAGTATCGGCACTTTATTGCGCCAAGTCTCACTTTTAGTACGGGGAACCATGTTTCACGAGGGTCAGCTAAAGTCTGGCCCAGTGACGGCACATTACTGGACCAAGTGTCACTTTTTCCACGGCAAAACATGTTTTATTCAAATCGGCCCAATGTTGAGCCAGTGCTGGCAGCCTATATTGGCTATTTATATTTACCGATCCTACACCGATGCTTGATCCAGAATTGGCACTTTATTTCGTCAAGTCTCACTGTTAGCACCTAATAAACAAATCTTACACGAAAAATAAAAAATGAAATTTATTGAAAAATTGTCAAATTTCACGATGAAATTGCTTAAGTTCTTTCATTAAAAATTTTAAATGTTCATGAAAAATTACATTTCCTGTCATTGAAAAAAGTTGTAAAGTAGGCTACAACGAAAAAAAAAAACGAAACATTATGCGAAGAAGAATTGTAATCGAATTTAATTATTTATTTAAAAATTATTATATTTATATTATTGTTAACAGTTCTTGTATTTTACATTTACACAGCGTCGCATAATAATAAATAATTATAAAAAGAGAGCTTAAAATTTGCTTCTTTAACTTTTCTGAACTGCAGCTTATGAGGATGGCTTTTTCACAGAGTTTCAACTTGTCGGTTTAGCGCAGTGGTTAGCACTCCCGACTGCTAGGCGATAGATTTAGGTATATCGATGTAGGTTTGATACCCCGTAGCGTTAGAAATTTTATTTGTAATATAATGTTCAAAATGTAATATATGTATTCGATCTAAACAGGACCACTAATATTTATATTCAAAGTACTCGCAATCAATTAATATTTATTGTTTAAAATACCTTTTTTGTCATATCCTTAGACCTTAGACTATTGCAGTAACGGTACCCAGTGTTGGGCCGATAATGGAAGCCAAGCCTTGGCTGCCAAGTGCAGGCCATAGTTATCATTTCGTCATTGGCGCGATAATGGCAGCCGAGAGCTTCGGCAATATTTTTGCCGACTATGGGCCAATGTTGGGCCGTATGTGACTTCGCACCTGGCCCATTGATTAATTTGAAATATTCGAACAAAATATAATTTGTTCACATATTTAGCAGTGGCTAAATATATATAAGGCAAAAAAATCCCCTCAATTCTAAGCCTATTTTGATGTATTTTTTGTTGAAATAAGGCGGGAGATTCAAATCTAGTATAAAAGAAAACTTAAAAATTGTAGTGAAAATAATGTAAAATTGAATAAAATGGAGTTCCATTAATAAAAATAATTGACTTGCATAAAAAAAAGAAATGCGATGGGATTTAAAATTGGTGGAATAGACATTTGGTAAAAACTTCGATTAGAAATTTTTTTCTGTTTAAAGGTACAATAAAATGTTGATGTTTTTCCGAGTCCTTTTCAATTATTATGAAGTATGAACACTAGTGTAGGAACTTCACAATGATTTCTCTATTATATTTTACGTCCCTCTTGTAATAAGAACCACGTTTTTTATCTGCAGGAAAATTATTTTGCACAAATTTGGAGCCTTTGAAGGTCCCAATATGTAGGATATTACAATTATTGTATCGTTCACTTTCAAAAACTTCAGTCTTCCTTTACCTGTAAAAAAACAATATTCTAAATAACCTGTTTACAGCATATGTATTCAACCAATTTTAGAATCTATTATATTCTCCTTTTTAGACTACTCTATTATTTTTATTAGTGTAATTAATTCTTATTACATTTTATTAAGTTTCTAGTTTTAGTTCATTCACTCATTCACAATAAAACGCAGATGCCCAATCAAGACATGCTGAAGTCGAAAAGTTCGACTTGAGCATGTCTTCGTTTTGAGACGGAGCCAGACTTTAATTAACGTCTTGGAGACAAGTTTTTATGTCTTAAAAACATAAATTGATCTCTTAAGTCGCATTTTTATGACTCCAACACGTGCAGTTTATAACTTCGAGCGTATACCTGCCCTGACAAAAAGGGTAATTCTAATAGTCATAAAAGATAAACTTTGTTAATGGTTAAACAAGCTTGTATATTTTTATACAATATATATGAGATATGAAATGAGATCGATTGACGCAAGTACTATTAAAAATACGACATAGAGCCTGCAGTTTTATCTTTAGTTTAAGCCAAAGAAACTTAAAACAAACTTCATCGGTTCCCGAGATACGATTAAAAATGTTCAATCGTATCTGAGTTGAGTTTTAGTCGACGATCACGGTTCTCGGCCGGTCTGCTGCTCGTCTCCTTCGTTGAGGCAGGACCGAATAGGCCACGCACAGAGGTGGTGCTTGATGAAAGTTGAATGATGAAAGTCGATTGATGAAAGTTGGAGTATCAAATAATCGTGAACATTTACGATGGATAGGTGTAAGGAAACGAATTTATATATAGTCAACCATAAAGGAAAAATTGTAAACCATTGAATAGAAATTGAAGTTATAATAATATATAATAATAATTCCATTAATATTCACTTTTAATATTTTTGCGTGTTTTTCATATAAATAATTGATTTAGTATTTAGATACACATTCGTTTGAAAAATAGTTTACTCTCGTAACAATATATCTACATTTTTATTAATATTCTAATTGATAACAATTTTAAGAAATAAAAAAACGGTCAGTTTTTTATTCTTCAATATGGGGATAATTTGGAATTGAAATAATTGTAAATAATTACAAAAACAATAAATAATTTTAAAATTTTACAATAATTTGAAATAAAAATGACTGATGAACAGAACCAAAAGTATAAGAGAGCCCCAATCAAGCCGTTTTGCCCCACTTTAATAAATATAAACCTCATAACTAGCCTATTGACAACATTGCAAATTGCTTGCAGGGTTTGACAACAGTACGGTCGGTATTTCTCTAAAATAGTAATTAAAAAAAAACTTTTAATATTCTTATTATTGAGGACCAGAGGCACATTCTTGCATGCCATATATTTATCGTGCCAATTTTTTAACACGATATCTCATTCCGTAAGTTGCGAAAGAAAACTTCCATTGGTGTTTTCTTCAAAAAAAAATTTTTTTCTCAAAATTTCCACCGGAACAAAGCAGAGACATGGACATGGGCAGAGACGCTCTCTAGCTCCGCTGGGATATGAGCCCAGGTCCTTCAGCTAGAGAGCGTTTTTGTCACAATCTTAAAAATTAATCAATATTTTAATAATATTGATTATGACCAAGTAGACAAACGAAATTAACATCTTAAACTATTAGTTAATTTCCCGGGTCAAAAAAACCTACATCAATAATAAAATATCTTACAAGAATTGGAAAGCTGCATTTCATTCTTTCATATTTTGTATCTAATGTTTTAGACATTACTTTCAAAAAACATGAATGCAGTTATCTTTAAACAAAAGGATCAACTTTGCACGTCGGTAAAAATGCATCGACTTGAGTTCGACTTGGTTATGTCTTGAGTTCATCTCCAAAACATCGATGTCTGGCTGCGTCTCAAAAACTGAGTCGAAACATAGGTCTTCGTCTTACTTTTATGGCCACGACAGGAAAAACGGCGTTTACTTGTCTTAAGTCGAGCCTTGTCTTGGCTAAGACGACGTATACTTTACTCAAGACGTGCCTTGTATTAGCTGAGATTATCGAAACTTTTTTGGCTTATAAATGAGATTAAAATTGATGAATGAAACATTTGTGATTATTAAATTAGTTATTTTTAATTTAAAAATTCAGAATTGTTGGGTCTGAACGAGTATAACCCTAAAAAATTTTCTTTAAAAAAATCAAAATAAAACTTCTGGCTTTGAATAACGATAACTCAGCGGAAAATTTTAGCCTAAAATTTTATCTTTAATTTAAGGCCATGTGACGAGAGGGTCACGTGACCAAACCTGTTCTTCAATTCTTCTTTCCCAACTTACGTGTAAACGAAATGAGGTATCGCTCTGAAAGTTTGGAAAATGAAAGAGGAGGTAATAAGGTCCATGTCTCTGCTTTGTTCCGGAGGAAATTTTGAGAAAATTTTTTTTTTTGAAGAAAACACCAATGGAAGTTTTCTTTCGCAACTTACGTCCACACGGAATGAGATATCGTGTTAAAAATTTGGCACGATAAATATATGGCATACAAGAATGTGCCTCTGGTCCTAAATAATAAGAATATAGAAAAGTTGTTTTTTAAATTACTATTTTAGAGAAATAACGACCGTACTTTCGTCAAACCATGCAAGCAATTTGCAATGTTGTCAATGGGCTAGTTATGAGGTTTATACTTATTAAGTGGGCAAAACGACAAAAATCGCTCACGAACATTATGCACAAATAATGCAAAAACTAATGTTTGCACTTGAAATGCAAATAAACATATTTGGTCTGAGCACACTGCGTACAGTCCTATGTTAAAGAATATGAACTTAGTAAAGTAATGAATTAGCGCCATCTAGTGGAGACAGAACAAACTACAGCTCTATCCCAGCAACCCCTTTAGCCCGCTCCTCCACCCATACCATGCAAATTATAATATATTTTTAAATTTAAATCTACAGGAACAATAATTTACATAAACAAACCATTTTATGCAATATAGGAAAACATAAAATAGCGTATGATCAAAAATGCATTGAGTTTTTTGATATTATATGAAATGGTTTGCTTGTGCAAATTATTCTTCCCATAATTCTGAATGAAAAAAATATTTAAATAGAGACATTAAGCCCAACACTTGCATACTACTCCGAACAGATCGGTCTCTTTTTCAATTTAAAACTAAAAATCTCTCTAGCTGAAGGACCTGGGCTCATATCCCAGGGGAGCTAGAGAGCGTTTTTTTCACAACCTTAAAAATTAATAAATATTGTAATAATATTGATTATGACCAAGCACACAAACAACATTAACATCTTAAACTATTAATTAATTTCCCTGGTCAAAAAAACCTATATCAATAATAAAATATGAATTTCATGTTTATAAAGAAACATCTTACAAGTATAAGGAATCAGTGTCTCCAGAATGTGGGATTTTTCGGCCCCCACCACTCTCCCATCTGGGAGCGACACATTCAAACGTAGCGTGTAGGTGAGTCGGCTCTGTTAAATGCTGCGAAGCTCAGTCTCGTATGAAGCCGAAAATGCACGAGCAAGAACCCGAGCTCTCCCGAGTTAAATTCTGCGAAAACCAGCCACGTGTAAAACCGAAAATGCACGCGCAGGAACCCGAGCTCTCCAGACCTCAAGAATGACGATCTAGCTGCTCCTCAAATTTATTCAGATTTTCAAATCCGGAGTTACCTTAGAACCATTATGCTTATTGCGAAGAGGCAAATATAATTGACTTTATGTAAATAGTTCTAGGAGACAAGACTTCTGGGTCTAAAATGTTTCACATTTAGTGTTGCATGCCTTAGTCATATTCTTAGTTAACAATGGATTTTTAACAAATAACAAAACAAATTTTCGACAAAATAGTTAATTTTTCAACCTAAGAAATTACTTTTAAAAATACATTTTGTAACTTAAACATTGTAGTTTATACTGAAGTTTGCAGTTGAAAAAATTAATTTTTAAATCCAAATAAATTCGAGTTTTTAACAAAAGAAATTAATTTTTATCTAAAACAAATTAATTTTTATAGAAGAATGATTCGCCAACAAAGAAGATAAATTTATAACTAAAAAGAACATTTTTTAAGAAACAAACGTGTTAACAAAATTATTGAATTTTCATCTATAGAAACGAATTTTAAACTAAAAAAAAAGTATTCGATGAAAAATGGACCAGTTAAATTTTCAGACAAAAAATGGAATTTTCGACGAAAGAAATTAATTTTCAACTAAAATTATAATGCTTGAACGAAAAATTGAATAGATAAATTTTCAGTTCAAAAATAATTATCAACCCCAAAAAATCAAAGTTTCAACAAAATATTTGAATTCCCAAGCAAAAAATTAAATTTGCAAACAAATATTTTAATTTTCAAACCAATAACTTTCTACCGAAAACAGAAATTCAAAATGTTCAAAATCAATCTTAAAACAACAAAAATTTTTGTTAAAAAAATAGATAAATTTTCAACGAAAAGCGGTTACGTTATCAGTTTAAAAAATCAATTTACAACCAACCATTTTTCAGCAAAATAGTTTATTTCACAAAAAATAGATGAACTTTAAACCATTTTATACCAAAATAAAGGAAGTTTCAACAAAAAATGCATTTTCATCCTAAGAAATGAATTCTTGATTAAAATAAATGAATTTTTAAACAAGAAGAATAATTTTCTACAATTTCATACCAAAAAATGTTTTTTCAACAGCAAAAAATCTAATTTTCAACAAAACAGTTAAATTATCAACCAAAATAGTTATTTTTAAAAATTTTAATTTTAAAATAGTTTGATTTTCGATGGAGGAATTGAATTTTCAACAGAAAAATGTTTTTAAAAAACACACAATCGAATTTACAACAGAATACTTCAATTTTTAAACATATAGTTAGATTTTCATTTAAAAAATTATTTTTTAACCAAAAATGGAATGGAATGAATTCTTAGAGAAAATTAAAAAAATTACAATTTTTTAAAAATATTTCGTAATTTTTCCATATTATATAATTTAAAAAAAAGGGAATTTAATTCTTATTAAGCCTTCTTGCGCAATTTTGTTGCATCGCTTTCTTCTTATGTTTATGTTGGTTTGTAAAATTTGCTTTCAAATTTCAGTAAGTTTACGAGATATTCAGAAATTTTGAAACGATTAAAAAGTAATTAAAACTTGAAAAAAAATCAGGAAAATTTTGAATAATTCTTAAAAACTAGAAGATTAGAACGTCTGAAAATATTAGAAAAAGGAATTATTTTTTTAATAATCGTTTGAAAATTTTTAATAATTTTTATTTGCAATAATGTACTTTAAAAAAAATCAAAAAGATTTTGAAACACATCAAACGATTTCCCAAAGTTTAAAAGAAGAGTGTAGAAGATTTTAAAGCAAAATTTTTCAATTTGGTAAGATTAAACAGTTTTAAAAAACGAAAAACATCCAGTAAATTCAAGAAATATTTAGCAGAATGGAAGAGATTTCAAAAATTTAGAAAAAATAAACTTTAGAAACTTTAAGCGAACTCCGAAAGATTTCAAGGAGATAAAATTTTTTTTCTTAAAATTCCTGTGAAAAATTTAGAAGATTATATAAGTCAAGTTTTTGACATCTTGAATGCTTTTTTAAAATTTTCAGAAAAAGGTAGAAAGTTCAAAATATTTTTTTGGAATTCATTTTGTATTAAACGTATTGTTGCGTCGCAACATTTATTAAAAATAACTTTTTAATAATTAATACGAAATGCGCCTGCGCGCGCAGCGAATGAATCTGCGTGTATGTGCGTATGCGGACGCTAGGGTCCGAAAAGCCTAGCGCGGTGGCAGCACTTATCGTTGCAGCGCCGCTCGAGCCAAACTGGCTTTCTTTTTCCGGCCTAGCCGGCAGTGGTCGACTACTACGTCCCGCGTGCGGAGCTCCCTCGCGCCCGTCTGTTTCTCATGTTACCTCGTGCAAACGGAATCGTTGTACAAATCGTGCAAATCACCGAATCAACGGATTCGGCCTTGAAATATCACCACTAACGTGGCCCTGCTCTCTTCTATTCAGTGTGCAAATTGAATGTGAGAGAATTCAAATCGAAACTGTGTGTGTGAAAGTGATGCACGTGCGTGCATGGCAACGGACATTGTGTTCGAGTGACGCCTCTTTCGCGCTTTCTCTATCAGTGTAACTTTTCCTCGGTTTTGTCAATAAAAAGGGTTTTTTTATGCCTCACGGCATTTTTCCCTCAATTACAGTGCATTTATTTCTATACCTTCCTCTCTAAAATACATAAAATCACGTGTCGGTTTTAAAATCAAAGGTGCATTGTAAAAAGGAAATCATTATTTGAACTAGGCTTATTTAATTCGCCAATTAAATAGGTCACGATCGTTCACGTATTATAAATATTTAAAGACTTGAAAAAATGTCTCAAAATTGATCAATTTTTCGTTGATATCTTCCAAACTTCTAAATATTCTAAACATCTTTTAAAAAGACTCGAATTTTTCTAATATTTTTTTAAATCCAATAAAATAACCAAATTTAAAGTCCTCTAGGTTCTTTTTTAATACATCTCTTTTCTTGCGATTTTAGGCTATAATCACAATTTTGAGGATTTTAAGAGAAAAAGCCAAAAAGTTATTAACTTGACCTCATTCAAGAGTTTAATCATTTGACAAAAATGTTGTTAAATTTTCCTTTGAATGTGGTGTGAAAGGAATTTCATTAAAAATGTGTGGGATTTTCTGAACAGAAAACTGCATGCATTTCTGAACTTCCTTATTTTTATTTTTTAAGTGTGTTTTAATCTGCCTTTGTTTAGTGAAAAATCATATGCTGAAAAACGATAAGAGAAATATCTATTTCTTCAATTTCAACTATAATTTGAATGGCGATTCTTCATAGTATTTTACTAACTAATGGAGATAGTTTTCTAATTTTATTCCTGAAATCTATTCCCTATGGTCAAACATGGCACACAAATATCGTAAAATTAAAAAAACACCAACTATTTACAGGAATTTTTTCAATAAAAATCAATGTGTATCATTTCCAAATAAATTTTGGCATTATTTATAAAAGTATTATTATTTTTAATTAAAAAAATTAACTTATAGAGACTACAGTTTTTATTTGAAATTTCACGACGGTTTTTCGTACCATGTTTGACCCTCGGCCAGAATCAAGGAAAAATAATCTAAAAATATGTTCATTAGTTATTAAAATGCTACAAGGACTTACCTTAACCATTTTTTCTCTTATTATAATCATGAGATATTTCTTCATAAAATAAATGTTGTTGCATTTACTTTACAATTATTTACAATCAATTTTCAATTACAATTATTTAACAATTAAAATAAAATTGTAAAAGCTAAATTTTGTAATTCTGAGATGAGTATTTTAAGGCATTAAATATTTTGCAAAGATTTCATATATAATAAAATAAGTTTTTTTCAGTTTTTTTATAAATCTATATGTAAATAATTATTATAAGATTCTTAAGGAAATTAAAAAAAAAAAGATTTCCGAATATATCAGATGTGTCAAAAAAGATCCTAGGAGATTTTAATCACATTTAATTTTTATTTTATAGGATTTTAAAAAATATTATGAAAATTTCTTATCTATCTAAAACGTTTTAAAATCTTTAAGATATTGGTAACTCTCTCGAGTTTTTATCAAAAATTTAAAAAAAACATTCAAAATGTAGAAAAAAATGCCCGTATAACCTTCTAAATTTTTCCAAGCATTTTAAGAAACTATATTTATTCTCCTGAAACCTTTCGAGATTCTTTTAAAGTTCCTAAATTTATCTTGCGTTTCTAATCTTTAAAAATTATTCAAATTTTTCCTGGTTTTTTTTAATCCTGCAAAATTAAAAAATAAATGCCTATAACATTTTTCAGATGCTTTGAGAATATTTGAAATCTTTTGCAATGTTTTTAAATGTTTAAAAATAATCTTTTTAAATTAATTTTTGGAAATAAAAAATTATTTTAATTATTCTTTAAAAATCTTTACAAGTTTTAATTATTTTCGAATCGTTTCAAAATTTTTGAATATCTCCTAAACTTACTTAAATTTGAAAGAATTATGTTGCTTAATTTTTCTAACGTTAAGTAATATGGAAAAATTACAACATTTTGCTTCGAAATATTTTACGTGCTTTTTAGACATTTTAACAAATAATAAAAAATGTTTTGTAATCTTTTTTCAATTTTCTCTTAGAATTAATTCCAAAACAATTATTTAAATTTTTTTCCAAGGAGTCTTATCAAAATTTAATATAAAAGTCTGAAATGTTAAGTGTATTTAAATACTACAATTTTTAATGTTTCCATATTTTTAGAAATAATTTAACAAATTATATGTGTAATTAAAATAAAATTTTTTATAAACCTCATTGAACTTGCTTTCACGATGATTCATTTTGATAAAAAGAGATATTTCGGGTTTCACTCGTGTAAAAAACTACGAATTGTTTGCCGACGTTTCGTGAACATTGCAGTTCACTGCTCGAACTTGATTGGCCAATCAAGTCTTTTTTAAAAAATCCGGGAGAACGGGAAGCCAAATCGGATTGGTATTGTATTCATTGTACCTATTGATATTATTAGGGTGTTTTAAGATATCGATTGCTTCTCTATGTTTTCTTGGAAATTTGTTGTGTGTTTTTGCAGTGACTGTTGTTTCATCAAATAAAATGTTATGTCCTGTTTCGATATGATGTTCAGCTAGTGCTGATTGCGTGAAATGTTTTAGCCTGACTTTACTTTCATGTTCCGTCATACGTTGGCTCACCGCTCTCCCGGTTTCTCCAATATAGACTTTGCCACAAGAACAAGAGATTTTATAAACTCCTGGATCACTGAGGGGTGCCTTTTTATCTTTAGGGTTATTTAGTAGTTATCCTATTTTCGCAGGTGGTTTAAATATGGTTTGGATGTTGTGTTTGTTGAGAATTCTTCCTATTTGTTCTGTGACACCTTGGATGTAGGATAGAGTGGTGGTCATTTTTCTCTCTCTTTCTTTCGTAGGTTGTGTTGACTTGCTTTTTTGAGTGTGTTTTCTTATTGCTTTATCAATTTGTTTGTTCGTGTAATCGTTCTGTATTAGTATTTGTTTAACATTTTGTAATTCCTTTTGTAAGTTATCTTTGGCTGTTATGGAGACAGCTTTGTATACAAGGGAGTTGATGACCGATTGTTTTTGAGATGGGTGATGGTGGGAGGAGGCATGTAAGTATCTGTTTGTATGCGTGGGTTTTCTGTAAACTTCATGGCCTAATGTGTTATCAGATTTTTTGTAAACTAATACGTCCAAGAAAGGCAATTTTCCGTTTTGTTCTATTTCCATGGTGAACTGGATATTAGGATGTAATTGATTGATAAAATCGAAAAACTTATTTAGTTCATCTCGTCCATGTCGCCAGATGACAAATGTGTCATCAACGTAACGGAACCAGAATTCTGGTTCAAGTTTGGCTTGGTTAAAGACTTTAGTTTCTAGATGTTCCATAAAGACATTGGCTATTACAGGTGAGATTGGGGATCCCATTGCTGCCCCTGAGTTTTGTTCGTAGAATTGGTTATTGAACGAGAAGTAATTATTATTGAGACATTGTTCTATCAAAGGTAAAAGCTCGGAAGGGAAGTTTGTGAAAGATTTAATAATATTAATTGTATCCGAGATTGGTACTTTCATAAAAAGAGATACTATGTCGAAACTCACTATGATGTCTTGGGGTTGAATGTGAATCTGTTGTATCTTTTTAATAAAGTCAAATGAGTTTTGGACGTGAGTGATGGGGTCTCCTGCAAAAGGATTTAGTTTTGCAGCGAGAAAACGTGCTAGGTTGTAAGTTGGTGAGTTTATGGCGCTGACGATTGGTCTGAGTGGAATGTTTTCTTTGTGAATTTTTGGGAGCCCTTAAAGTTTTGGAGTGATGGGATTAGTAGGTATTAAGTTAGATATTGTTGGGCTGTCATGTTTAGAGTCTTTGAGAAGAGTCTTTGTTTTACTGACTATTGTTTTTGTGGGGTCCTTTTTAAGTTTTTTGTATGTATCGTCAGTTAGAAGGTACATGATTTTGTCGTTATAGTCTTCTTTATTCATTATTACTGTTGTGTTGCCTTTGTCTGCGGGTAATATTATAATATCTTTATTTTGATTGAGTTCTTTAATTGCGGTTTTTTCCTGTTTTGTTAAGTTTGAGGATAGAACTTGAGCTTGGCGTAAAATGTTGGTCGTCCTGCGTCGTATGTCATTTGCTTTTTCGGGTGAAAGGGTATATATTGTGAATTCTAAATTGCTGATTATTTCTTCTTTTGGGATTTTCGATGGAGCTACAGCAAAATTATGTCCTTTAGATAAGGCTGAAATCATTTCATTGTTGAGAGGGTGGTCAGAGATGTTTTTTACTGTATTTCTTAGTTTAGTTTGCTTTACTGGAAGTAATTTGTCAAATTTTGTTTTTCGTTTTTGGGTGGAAAGCTCTTTAATCCGTTGGGATTGGTCAAACGATATGCGGTCCAAAGTGGACCAAATGTCAAATCTGAGGGTATTTGATAAGAAAAGGTGAAGTTTTAATAGTTTTTTAGCGGTGATGTGCAAAAGAAATTTGGTATGCTGTATTCTTTCTTTAACGAGAAGCAAACTTGTATTATGCAGAATCGATTTGGATTTAGATGTTCCCAAATTATTTTTCAGTTGTAAGCATTTTGGGACTATTTTGTTGTCTCTGCACTGTTTCAAAAAAGCTAAGGATGTTAGTAGCTTACCTTGAGAAGTCCTGAGCTTACTAAAGGTGTTGGTTTTAGTAATAATACTCTCCCCGTAGAGTTCCTTGATAATAGATTTTATGCTTTCACGATGAATCATTTTGATAAAAAGAAATATTTCGGGTTTCACTCGTAAAAAACTACGAATTGTTTGCCGACGTTTCGTGAACATTGCAGTTCACATCTTCAGGGCTGACCTGAAACTCGGGTATCAGGTCACGATGTTATCCAAGTTATCTTTTTTGAATTTTCAAAATTTATGTAATTACTTATTCTGATTGGAAATAAATGAACCTCTTGCGATTAAAATCGAGGATTCTGCTTGAGAAGAAATGTGCTGAAAGAAATTAAAAAAAAAATCATTCGAATTTTGATTTTAAAGACTGATAATTGTAAACAATTTCCAGGCGCATCTTTCTTATTATTCTACAAGAATTTTTAGATTTTTCAGTTTTTTAAAACAATTTATCCTACGTTTCTAAAACTCCTCTGAACATTTAAATTCTTTTTTAATCTCATTGATTCTACTCAACATTTATTGAATTTATTCGATTATTTGCACTTTTAGAAAATTTGTAATGTTATCGAATTAAAGAAAGGTTGATTTTAAAACCTTTTACACTATTTTTCGAAATTTTAGGAAATTGTTTGATGTGTTAAAAATCTTCTTTAATTTTCTTTTAAAGCTCATTTTTCAAAATAAAAAATTATTTAAAATTTTCACACGTTAATTAGGAAAATAATTCTTTTTTTATCTTATCAGGTCTTCTAATCTTTAAAAATCATTCAAATTTCTCCTGATTTTTTTTATTTTGCAAAATTAAACCAAGCATTGCCTTTAAAATTTTTCAGATACTTGGACAATTTTTGACGTATTTTTTAATGCTTTGAAATGCTCTAAAATAATCTCCTAAAATTAATTTTTCAAAATAAAAAATGATTTTAATTATTTTTAGGAACCTAAAATTATTTTTTTTTTCATTTTTGTAAAAACTTACAAAATTCTTGAAAAATCTTTACAAGTTTTAATTTTATTTGAATCCATTCAAAATTTCTAAGTATCTCTTAAACTTTCTCAAATTTGAAAGTAGATTTCTAAAGAAACATATATTATAAAAAATTGTGTAACAAAATTGCACAAGGGCCTAATAAGAATTATCTTCCGTGAGTCAAGATGTGAAAAAATTGACTCATAACCTTTTAATTTTGTCCCAGGAATTCTAAGAAAAATAGCTTTACCTCCTTGAAATCTTTCGGAATTCCTGTAAAAATTTATGTTTGAATTCTTGAAAAATCTAATTTTCTAACAGAATTTAAGTTTAAAGGTCGATTCGAATCTCTTCAGTTCTTCTTAATATTTCTTGCATTTATTCGATTTTGATCTATTTATTATAATCTTACCAAACTGAAACATTTTGCTTTAAAACCTTCTACAGTCTTCTTTTAAATTTGAGGAAATCCTTTGACATGTTTAAAATCCTTTTTTAATATTCTCATAAAGTACGTTTTTTGAAACAAAAAGTTAATTTTTTAAAGTGAATTTTTCAAAATAAAAAATTATATTAATTATTCGTAGAAACCTAAAAGAATTTTTTTATTTTCGTGAAACCTTACAAAATTCTTGAAAAAATCTTGACAAATTCGAATTATTTTCTAACCGTTTCAAAATTCCTGAATATATCTTAAACTTATGCAAATTGAAAGCAGGATTTTTAAACAAAAATAGATTTAAAAAAAAAATTGCAATACAATTGCGCAAGAAGGCTTGATAAAAATTAATTTCTTTATTTTTTTCTAAAATGATAGAATATAGCAAAATTGCCTGAACTTTCATTCTCCTGACAACCTGCGAAATTCAGTTTATTTAAAAACTCCTCCAAGTAGCCAGTTATGCACCGAAAACGAATCGTGAAGTCGGGCGGGCTCGGGCACATGCTCGTGCATTTTCGGCTCTACAGGAGGCTGACCTACGCAACATGTAGCAGAGCCGACTCAGCGACGCGCTACGTTTGAATGTGTCGCTCCCAGTTGGGAGAGCGGTGGGGGCCGAAAAATCCCACGTTCTGGAGTCTCTGTAAGGAATGACGTTGAAATTCTGCTCGTAAGGAGATTGTGAGGAAAGTGTTCTCGTCTCTCCGTACTTCAGTTAGTAGAGCATCATACCGACAATCTAAAGGACCTGGGTTCATATCCCCGTGGAGCTTGAGAGCGTTTTTTTCACAATCTTTAAAATTAATCAATATTTTAATAATATTGATTACACAGCCACACAAAAAAAGTGTGCGGATTTGGTAACAAGATATACGTATTCCTATGGATTTTGGGGCGCTGAATTCAAATTCGGTATAAAAAATCACCCATCACGTCATGGTTGAGCCATAACCTCAAAAAATGACGAAAAATCATGCACTGAGGCAAATAAATTGCAAAATAATGCCAGTGATGCAAATTTTCACTTCAAAAACATGTCGACAACTGTGAAGGATCAACCCTTGTCTGATATACTCTTATTTAACATAACTTTACACAGCAGAACCTGACCTCTCCTAACCTGAATTAACAGAAATTTATTGAATTACAGGTAAAGCTCTGGAAGCATATTTTCCCAGTAGCAAATGTGTGCTACATCGAATGGGTCAAATCGAGCCTAACCTAGAAATAAATCTAACATGGCCTAACCTAACCTCACGAAACACGATTAAACTGATTGTGTTGTCCCGTTGTGTTTGCGGTACCGTTTGAATCAGCTTGGGCTTAACCTGCAAAGAGGTCAAACCTATCTTAACCTAAAAAAACCTGACCTAACCTAACCTAACTTAACTTCACGTAACACAATTAAACTCATTGTGTTGTTCCGTTGTGTTTGCGGTACCATTTCATTCAGCTTCGGCTTAACCTACATAGAGGTTTAACCTATCCTAACCTAACCTAGCCGAATGAAATTCAAACACAAATGAATCTAACTTAGCAGAACCTAACGAAATTTTGCTTAACGCAACACAACTTAAGTGTTCCCGCTGTAACACAATAAAATTAATTTCATTGTACTACAGGTGGTTAAAAATTTAGACTCACATTACTCATTTGAAGAAACTTAGAACTACAAGTAGAATTGACCCCATTTCAATTAACACGACAATGTTTGCATCAATTAAAATGTAGAAATGTAACTTAAACATGCAAATGAATAAGAGTTTTATTCAAAATTTTTTTCTCTTTGCTTTTCTTGAACTTAAGGGATATATTTATACTATCTTTCGTGTTTACATTTTATCTTGCTTTTTATCGTAATTAAATTGATTTATAGACCTACTTCAGTCTATTTTCTGCCTGCTATAACGTGTCCTTTTTTCTTCGAAGGAACGATGCAAAGGGTTACGCTTACGTTTAAGACCAACATTCGTTTCCCTTTTCAACATCCCGGAAAAATCAGCCATCATGACCTCGTCATGATTTGGTCAGATTTTGTTAGGTTAGGATAGGTTAAACCTCTATGTAGGTTAAGCCGAAGCTGAATGAAACGGTACCGCAAACACAACGGGACAACACAATCAGTTTAATTGTGTTTCGTGAGGTTAGATTAGGATAGGCTAGGTTAGACTTATTTCTAGGTTAGGCATGAGTTGACCCATTCGATGTAGCACACATTTGCTACTGGGAAAATGTGCTTCCAGAGCTTTACGTGTAGTTCAATAAATTTCTGTTAATTCAGGTTAGGTGAGGTCAGGTTCTCTTGAGTAAAGTTATGTTAAATAAGTTGATATCAGGCAAGGGTTGATCCTTCACAGTTGTCGACATGTTTTTGAAGTGAAAATTTGCATCACTGGCATTATTTAGAAATTTATTTGCCTCAGTGCATGATTTTTCGTCATTTTTGGAGGTTATGGCTCAACCATGACGTGATGGGTGATTTTTTATACCGAATTTGAATTCAGCGCCCCAAAATCTATAGGAATACGTGTGTCTTGTTACCAGATCCGCACACTTTTTTGTGTGGCTGTGTTATGACCAAGTAGACAAACACAATTAACATCTTAAACTACTTGTAAGATATAGTTTGGAATATATATTAGTTTCTTAATTCGTAAAAACCAGAATTCCTTGAAACTCAAAATATCACATACATAGCGACATCAGTTTGAAATAAATGTGTAAAGAAATTTGACTGGTTGAAACTGACTCTTATCAGATATAAATATTTCAGAAGTATGGGCTTAAGGTCTTTAACCTCTGTGATAATGACTACATTATAGTTTACATAACCTAATTAAGCACTGGAATATTTATTAGTTATGTTGTTAATCGAATTATTCATTAATATATTAGTTAGTTTTTCCTCTGAGTAGAAAAGATGACGCTTGTTAGTACTTTGGTTTTGTTATTGGCACTTATCCTCAATTCTTTTGGTGAGTATAATAATATGATATATCTATAATTTATTAACTTTTTTTTTAAATTTATATCCGAAGACAAATTTTAGTAAAGTAATCTGGACGAAGCATTTTATGCGTGGCCAAGTGTGTACGTCCGTGTCCTCACCAACCCATCTCCGCACCTTAAAATTTCGACGCGCACACTTCGAACGCTCCTAATTCTTCACGTCTTAACTAATGCGAACAGATTTCCAACATACACGTCCAGCATGAATATAAAGGGTACCCTTCCAACTATACACGTAAACATGCATTTTTTGGAACTCGCACATCATATTTATAGTTTAATATTTTTTAATAATAAATGAACTGAGTCTATAAATAATCAGTCCACTTTTGTCACGCCAAAATGAGAATTTATGCAATATCGGCAGCACCAGATTTCGAGGGAAAACACTGGTGGGGCCAATGAAATATTTCGCTAGTTTATCCATCGTCCACACAGTAAAATGAAAGTTCAAAATGATACCGTAGTTTATAGAATTTTGATTCGGGATCATATATGAAGTGAAATCAAGGTGGCTGACGTTCTTAGAGTACTTTAGTTCACAGGGACGATTTTAATGTTTTCTGATTGTGCAGTGTACGTGAAAAGTTTAAACAAATAACAAAATCTGATTTTACAAAATATCACCTGTAAGTCAAGTTGTCACTTGCGTTCGGTTATTTACAGTTAACAGGTTATGTCTTTATGACATACTTGCCAAAAAATGGCGACCATTTTATTCAGTCTGACAAATGAACTAAAAAATCAGATCCGATTAATCCAAATGGACAGACATTATGATCTCTAGAGTTCAATGATCGTTGGAGCAAAATGCTCTTAAACAAAATTGATTCTCTTCTTTACTGTGCGAATTCAATTTCATATAGGCTTTACATTTTCATCGTAATTTTTGCAAATTTTTGAAACTAACTTTAACCCTTAAAAACCACCCCCCTTTAAAAAACAGCCTGAATGAAATAGGACCACGCAAAACAGCCAATATATTACAAAATTAATCATTATTTTTAAGACTAGTAGATGTAGATCCTTATCCTCAAAATAAAATTCAGCCATAGAAAACACATCTAGCACTATCAACGAAGCCTAGCCTAGCTGTTCTCAACTGAAATAGATAGCAAGTTTTTTAATTTAAAAGAAACCATATCAATCACTTTTCCAAAACTTGGAGTAGATTTCCCCATTTCAAAAGTAATAATCAAGAAATCACCCTAGCACATTTAACGAACCTTATCTCGGTTGTCTTTAACTACAATTGCCAAAAAATTTCAAATTATAAATAATCACACTGGTCGGCTTTTTAAGAATGTTGTGAATATCCCCATTCCCGCAGTAATATGCAGCAAATATTTTGAAAGAACCACCTCTAGTAAATGTGAGGAACCTATCTCAGCTGCCTTCAAGTAAAAACACCATGTAAATTTCAATTTGAAAATAATCATGTAAGTCAGGCTTCAAAATTCTTGCATACCCCTACTTATAGCTCATTGTTATTCATTAATAAGCAATTTTCGTTCATAAAATTAAAGCCCCGCGAAATACCTAAAAGCTAAAACTTTAGTGGATATGAGAAAAATATTCCAAGTCAGTCCAAACTTATTAAAAATATTTAAATATAATTTGTCAGAAATTAATGTTACTCCTGGAAAATTTAAAGTAGTTTATACCGAAATTCATACCTTTAATGAAATAATGTCTAAACGTCCACGTGTAAGACAGCCATTAAATAAAAGAAATCTAAAACAGCCAAACAGTTTAAATTCATAAAACTTCAGGCTGTATTTCCAGGCCCATACAGTTAGTTAGTTATCATAAAAATCCAGCCTCAGCAATTTTAAAGAAACAAATCGGAAGTTTTAGCGCGCAAAACAGGATAGATATTTGAATATTAATAATAATTTCCCTCAGAAAGAAGAAGTTAAGTAAAAGAATACGACATTTAATCAATTAATACTAATTTATTTAGACAATTTTTATAGCGACGTTTTATAATTGATTATCAAGTCCTGGACCTTATAATAAATCAGTCTGTTAATATTTCATTTAGACTAATCTAATAACGATGATTTGGTATAAATAATCAAAGTACATTTTTTTTTCATTTGAGAAAGAGCAACCTTGCATCTAACATTAAAATAATTACAAGTATTCAGTAGTCTTCGTTTTAATAACATTTTCAAGAAAATAAATATATCAATTCAAATGTTTTTGATGACAGCCAAGACTGCGTGCACCATTTTAAATGCTCCAAAATAGAAAGTTTTAAGAGCCTGTTCGAGCGTTATATTTTCAACCAACGAATGAGTTTTCATCTACAATAATGAATCTTTACTTAGTCGTTATCAATTTTCAGTTAAAAAAATAAATTATTGTAACAAAAATTCAGGTCACTACTTTTGAAAGAACTATAAGTTCCTAGGATAAATAATCAATGTTTGAGAAAAATCTAAATATCAGGGTAGAGGAAAATTCTCATTTTTCTATAATTTGCTATAAATGTCTAAGGATCTAGAAATTATTTGTTTATCTTTAAATAATGGTTTTTTAGGTTTAAGTAGTTCCAGTATTCGTCGAAACTTAATGCTTTGTCGTTAAAAAAGTAGAAAATTTCTTTAAAAGCTTAGTTCTTAAATTTGAGTGTATATGTAAACTTAGGTGCTTTACTAAAATCAACATATGGAAATTCACAGTCGACTATTGCTACTCATGAAAATCCATGACCTGCAACGGATCTTCCGAATCAGAGCATTCTGATTCTCAATTTTCTGATCAAATATTGCGACTCAAGTAAAAGCTGTCATTCTTTAGAATTGCGACTCCAATAGAACTCTTTTTAGATGTAACTTTTTTGTTAGTGGATATCCGATAAAGGGTTAGGGATGGGTGTACATACAATGACATAAATACCCAACTTCCTCAAATAATTTAATGTTAACGTAATATTGCAAGTGTACCTATATTATATTATTTTAAATGAGCCCAATCTTTTCGGTACATACGCAGTTGAACACTTCAAACTTTGAACATAACCTCGAAACTGTCAAATCTCATTTGCATTACCTTCCTTTTAAGAATGACTGATCTATAATTTTGATTCCTTCGTTAAATTCTTCTCTGTGCAATATTATTTGATCTGTATAATAATGTAACAGTAATCCATTAACAGGTAAAACCTTCGAAATGAGTCAAAGCAGAAAATGATTATGCCTTAAAAAGTCTCAATTGGAACTCATATTATATGTTTCCCTAGAACAATTTATTATTTTGAGTTACTTTTTAGCAAGAAAGATTCCGGTTTTTTGGACGTCTCTCTTCTTGGAACCAAAATTTGGTTGTGACAGAAACCCAGTTTTTTGTGTTGAAAACTCTGTTAAAAACGACATTGACAATTATTGAAATTACATTTCCCAACTCATGATATGCCAACTCTGTTCCTTGTTGCAGAATTCAGTTCACAGTTTGATTGCTTACCTAATGGTGCTCCTATTCCTGGTCTTCCTCGCAGTGGATCTGTTTTATCTTCATCATATTCTGACAGAAATTCTCCTGCCAGACATCCTTCTCCTGCCAGTCCTTATTCTTATGCTGGGGCGCCTGCACCTACCGAGCCTTCTCTCCGTGCCAGATCCAGGTCTCCTCCTAACAGGAAAACTGTTCCTCGTGTGCTTGGATTTACACTTGAAGAACTTAGATTTGTTCGACTTATTCTCTGCAAGAACCCGAGCCGAATATTCGAACTCCGAAGATACATTTTTCCTGCAGATAAACGAATTCAATTGAGAACTAAAAATTATATCCTTAAGCCCATACCTAACGAAGAACAAATTGTATTATCAACATCTAGTGGTGACGGCTATGCAGTACTGGAAAAATTACCCGAAAGAACAGCAATTTTTCGTGGAATATACAAACCGGTGACGAATACTTATTTGGGATCAGAACGTGCGAAAATAAACATGGACAGCGGCGAGGTTCAATTATTGGCCGCAAGAGAACTCGCCGAATGCCCAGTAGGCCACAGAAATTCAATTGCAAAGAGTTTTATAATAACACATGTGTCAGATCTGTGACAACTGTTGTTTTGTAATTCCGAATTATCTTTCCAGGATTTCATTAATTTTTCAAAAAAAATTCATCAAATCACTTGAAATGTCATAAATTTATATCACATGGTATAATGCCATTTAGAATCAGTTCGATTACGAATTTTCTCATGCCTAGTTTACTTGTTGATTTATTCAATTCTGAAATAATTCGGTTGACGGCTTAAACAATAAAACATTAAAAATGTTTGAAACTCAAAACTATTGATGAAAAACTTTTAATGTTGATAAATTTTAAATATAAATTGTTTCATGATTTTAAAATTAAAACTGCAGTTCTAATAAAAAAAATTAAAAAATATCTTATTTTAAAAGATGATGCTGGATCTGCTTATTAATAAAACAATTCTGTTCAATTTCAAACCCTATTTAATTCCTTCTTAACTGCAGAATATTCCAATTTTAACCCGTTTAAATTAAAATTTTTTAATTCGAACAGAAAAATGTCTTTGTTTCGTAAAACAAATTTGTGAGTGGAATTTTTTTTTATTTTGAAACATAAATAATAATTGAACATCTATTGCCTAAAAATGAATTCAAATTCAAATAAATTAAATGAATTTTATATTTTATAAAGCTCGAATATTTTAATATCAATAAAATTCAAAAAATTTTGTAAACCAGGAAAAAATTGGAAATTTTTTTATCGATTAAACCGGCTAGCCCGCATTCAAAGCTCTTGTGGATTTAACGAATAAACTTCCACCACTTGTCTTGCACTTTGCGCTGGATTAAAGTGTGTCCAAAGTGCTAAATTTTCCATTATATGTTGAATTCTATTATACTGAATGTTTAAATTATTAATTTTTGTATATCGGATCGAGACTAATTGTTACTCATAGATAGCAAAATAAAGTAAAATTTTCATTCTTAATCATTATTTTATTTTAGTTGCCCTAAGACATGGATACACACAATATTTTTGGATAGCTAAAACATTTGCGTTTTGACTTTTTAAAAATATTCATCTTAGCAAAATAAAATATGAACTCATAATTATATAAATAAAAACACATTTTACAATGTTTCACAAATAAAGGACTAAGGAGTTAAAATTTCCTAATTCGGAAAAATTTCGCTTGGTTATCAATTTATTTGAACATTATTAAATATACTTGAATTTCTTTCTATAATTTCGCTTTTGAAATAAAATCGCAAAAATTTAAGAATTTTTCACATTATTATTTACAGGAATATTCAATTTAAAAAAATTACTTAATTTCTGAAAAAATCACTTCAGTCTTTCTTTAACAGATTTTGAAGAAATTATGTTTTTATTTTGTATGATTGTGGTTTTATTTTTATACTTCTGAAGACCACGAAAAAAGGACGTTTTTCACATTTTGAATGATTTCATTATTTCAACTGTTTTCTTAGTTTGACTGAAATGCACGATATAAGTATATTTGTTTATAACAATCACAGAAAAACTGATGATTCAACATGTTTTACCGAAATTTTCTCACTTTATCGCGATGCAGTAGAAGAGATCAGAATTATTCTCTTAATCTCGCTGAAACTTTCGCCGAAATATGTTTAATTTTTAACCGTTGCAAGTCTTACCTGTAAGAAATTTTAACTTTTGTTTTTTTTGTCTTCTTTTGAATCTGCTGTCCCTATCCATTGCTCTAATTCACTCATACTTTGTCGTTGTCCCATTACTGCTAAGGATGCCGTAGCAGACGACAGCTTTTATTTCACCGTAGGATAAACTTTCGCTAAATAGCATGTAAACTTTAACAGCGGGAAATTTTACATGCAACAAAATTTAACTTCAGTTTCGTCTGTGATGGGTCTTGAAAGGCAAGCTTGTTTCGCAAGGTATTATTTTTCTATGAAAAGATATGATTCCGTATTAATTACATTTCTTATATATTCTCCAAACTCTCGCTTCCAGTCAAGTGTCAGGGGTTGCCCTTAAATGATCGAGGACTGATTTCCGGGGGACAGAAACGTAAACAGTGAGGGCCGCCTGACTCGTTTCCAATTGGAATATCTATCTATCTATCTATCTATCTATCTATCTATCTATCTATCTATCTATCTATCTATCTATCTATCTATCTATCTATCTATCTATCTATCTATCT
>NC_046658.1:94066387-94069661 GCF_010883055.1 Belonocnema kinseyi | reverse complement strand
TATAACTGCAGGAGCCACCAGTTCTAGGAAGGCTGAGAATGGGATGACTGAAAGCGAGAGTTTGGCGTATGTGCAGAAACAACTTCTGCGGCGCGGCACGTGAGGCGCACGAGTTCGAGCGCGTCTAGGGCTCGCGACTGTTAGCTCTCGCGCTTCGCGCTTAATGACATATTTATCTCGCGTTTTGCGCTCGGTATTTGATTTTCTGGCACATTTTTGTGCACAGACCTTTTGAAATTAAAGGTCAAAACACCGACAACTGTAATTTGGTGATTTCAAATTCTCTTTTGTTAAGCTCTTTCAGCTTTAGCGAACAAATTCTCAACGTGTATTTCGTGCGTTGCACTCGATTTTATCTTAAATGTTAACTATCCCACATGATGTTCAACACTATGATATCAAATGTATATCATGTTTATCCATGCACCTCGCTTTGGGATTGCTTAATTAAATATTTCAAATTAAAGTACAAATTATATTTGTCATGATTACTTTATTATTTATCTCTTATTTTGCATACAATTTTATTCTAAGCTACGCTGAAACATGTATCATTTCAATGAATTTATATTACTGCAATTCACAACATTCACTAATATTTAAACATGTGTATTTTTATTGTCTTGTTTTTATTATTTTTTATTTTTATTTTTACCAATAAAAAAATCGACTAGTTCTATATCGAAATTATTCATAACATATGACGAATAAGCAATCTTTGAGAAAAATTTGAATATCAGGGTAGAGGAAAATTCTAATTTTTCTATATTTTTCTATAAATATCTACGGCTCTAGAAATTATTTGTCTCATGAAAATTCATGACATGCGATGTATCTTGAGAATCAGAGTATTCTGATGCCCAATTTTTTGATAAAATGTTGCGACTCAATTAGAATTTGTCATCCTTTAGAACTAAGACTCCAATAGAACTCATTTTGGGCACAGACCTATTTAAAATCAACGAATACTATGAATTATCAAATAAATATTATCACAAGTTTTTTATCTTAAAAATAGAATGACTTTTATAATCTAACAGAAATACCTCACTCCTTGAAATAATTTAATACTGACGCCCTATTAAAAGTGTATATTATATCATTTTAAATGGGCCTAATCTTTTTGGTACTTACGTAGTTGAAAACTTCGGATCTTTAACATAACCTCGAAACTGCCACATCACATTTGCAATATGTTTCTTTCAAGAACGACTGATCCAAATAATTTAAATTTTATCACTAAATTCTTTTCATTAACCTGTAAATTCCTTAAAATGAGTCGAAGCAGAAAATTATGCTTTTGTTGAAAACTATGTTGACAATTACATTAACAATTATTGCAATCACATTTACAACTCATGATATATCAACTCTGTTTTTTGTTGCTGAAATGAGTTCACCGTTTAGTTGCTTGCCTAATGACGACGACATTCCTGGTATTCCTCGCAGCGGATCTGTCTCAACTTCTCTATTTTCTGACAAAAATTCTCCTGCCAGTCCTAGTTCTTCTGTTGGGTCGCTTTCACATACCGAGCCACCTCTTCGTGATAAGTCAAGTTTCCATCGAAAGAGGCAAACTGTTCCCCGCGTACTTGGATTTAAACTTGAAGATTTGTTCGAATTATTCTCCTCATGAATCCGAACAGAGTATTCGAACTCCGAAGATACCTACTTCCTGCAGATAAACGAATTCAATTAAGAACCACAAAGTATACACTTAATCTCATACTTACAGAAGACCAAATTGTATTATCAACATCCAATGGTGACAAAAGAAAATCGATTTTTCGTCGAATATACGAACCAGTTTCTCATGCTTATTTCGGATCAGAACGTGCGAAAATAAACATGGACAGTGGCGCGGTTAAATCATTAACCAAAGTAGAACTCGCCGAATGTTCAGTAGTTCAGATAAATTCAATCTCAAAGAGTTTTTGAGTAACATAAGTATAAACCACAACTTTTTCAAATGTGAACAAAAAAAGTCAATCAAAACCGTGCGTGCTATGAAGTCTTACACATTAAACTCGGTTTTAATGCTTACCTCAGGTTTTTCCAGACTTCTTGTAAAATCACACATGAAAAATGACACATGTTGCATTAAAATGTTTAATAACAATTCTTACAATAGGATTCGCACTTTTTTATTATAACAATAAGATGATGAAAATACTTTTGTTTTAATGCCAATGCATATTATGAATTGTAATTATATAAATTTCTTGAAATGACACATTTTTTAAGATAGCTAAGAATAAGATATAATGCAAAATAAGAAAGAAATATTAAGCTTATCATTAATAATGAAACTCGTGCTTTATTTGGTAATATAAATAAGCAGCTCCAGTCCGAGATACAGAAATAAAAATAATATACATTTCATATAATAGAGTTGAAAATTATGTAGAAAAGTTCGAAATCTTGACAAAATCAAATGCGAAGCAGAAGATATGTGATGAGACTGTATTCGTTGAAACCGAAGGACCTTTATTAAAAGAGAATTCACAATCACATTATCCAGCTCGTGATAAATGTATTATCGAGCGCGAAGCGCGAGAAGCAGGGAGCCGCGTGCTCTAGGCGCACTCATACTTGCAAGCAATTGGTGATTTTTAAGCAAATTTTTTTATTAAGAATTTTATCATTCAGTTAAAAATTTAATTCTTTTGTTAAAAATTGAGCAGTTTTCTTAAACTAATTTTTTTATTTATTGAGTTTAGAAATGTGGTTAACTTAACATGAACTTTTTAAAACAAAAATAAAAGTAAGTAAAAAATGCACAGTTAAAAATTCCATAAATTTAATATTTTGAAAGCATTTCTTGAATTGTCTTTAAATATTAAGAATAATATCAAAGTAAAAATATATTGCTAGTAATTAAAAGTAAAATTATTAAATGAAAATAAATATATTGTACTTTTAAGGTATTTGAAAAAAACTGAGCGCGTAGTACGAGGTAATTATATTATTAAACACGAAACATTTAGACCTACTTCGCTTGCGCTAAATGGTGTGATAAAAAATGGAGTGTCACACTCGGCTCCTAACTCAGTGGTCAGCAAACTTTTTGCTTGCTTTTCAGGTATGGTCAGGCTAGACCCGGCTTAATTTTTTCTACTACTTATCGGTCAGTCTTTGAAGCTCGGTTGGACTAAGCTTAACCTGCCAGGGGTTCTTTGTCCATAGGTAGGTCCAAGTATAAAAATTAAAAAATGTGTAATTTTATAAGTATATTCTCTTTCGATTTACAGCGGAATTTTTTTTCATTGTATAA
>NC_046658.1:94065232-94066287 GCF_010883055.1 Belonocnema kinseyi | reverse complement strand
GACATCGATTTATTAATTTTCAACAACACATAATTTTCCACGTTTCTAATCGATTTCTGTACTTCATGTAGGCCATTTTGGAGAACCCCAATTCACTTCAGTATGAAGTAGGGAAAGGAACTAAATCTTTCAATGCAGCCTTAGCAAGTTCTGGGTATTTCGATTTAATGAAAATCCAAAAATCGGAAGATGTGCGTTGTTGAAATTCAGACTTAAGTCAAATTTGGTTACATAAATCAAACAACTGATATAGCAGATTTGGCTCTAATCCAGCATGCATTGCCAAATTTCGTTTAAACGGGTTCAAAATCCATGTATATTGGTACTCGCTTTTTCGGGGGAAATAATCGCGATTACTATTTTTCAAACCATTTACATGTTCTATGATGGACGATTTTGTTTGTGCGTCAATTCTATTGAACTTCAATGACACAGAAAGCAAAGGAAATTCATGATACAGATTGGAATTAATCTAAATGATCCATTACTCGACCTTCATGAGAAAGCTTTTCGCAGAATTCTGAAGAGAAATCATGTCTGTGTATGAACCTTGCATATTGACATTTAAAGCATTCAAATGTCCGAAAATATCTGCTAAATATGCAAGAATCATCACCCACAATTTAACGTCAAATCTGTAAGCTAACTCATGTTTAGAGTCACTCCAAAAATGTAAATTTTATCTTTTAAACAAAAAACTCGATTCAGAACCTTATCTCTGGAAAGCCATCTCACCGGAGTGTGATACAGTAATTGAGAAAATTCTGTTCCTAATTCTTCACAAAGTACCGCAAACAAAACACTATTTAAACGATTACTTTTGATAGAATCTATTACTTTAACCGAATTGTCCATCACTTCCTTCAATTATGCAGGCATAGATTTTACCGCTAATGCATACTTACAGTCTGTCAAGTTAAAGCGTGGGTGGCTTTACTCGCAGTCGGTAAGGCGTATCGACATGATTTTGTTGTCAAAATATTAAGAAGAGCTCCCTCTTTCATGCTTTTTGATTTAACATTCAGTTTACTTTCAATTCTCATCTTGTTACCACG
>NC_046658.1:94054226-94065132 GCF_010883055.1 Belonocnema kinseyi | reverse complement strand
CAAACTGAATGTTAAATCAAAAAGCATGAAAGAGGGAGCTCTTCTTAATATTTTGACATCAAAATCATGTCGATACACCTTACCGACTGCGAGTAAAGCCACTCACGCTTTAACTTGACAGACTGTATGCATGATGCAGTGATACTAAGAAAAGTTCGGCGCGACTTCTTTGAAATATTGTACAAATCCCACGTTTTTTCCTGTCTTCGAACTAGCTCTGTCAGAAGAAATAGCTACACATTTTTTACAATCTGATTAAAAAAGCCGTTTTTTCAATCATCCCTTGAAAAAGTAAATGTTTCGTTGCCTGTCCCTCCATACTTTTACAAAATTGCATCCGCTCTTCAATGTCCTCTTTGCCGGTGAAACGAACAAATCCCAACAATTGTTCCACATTCCTAACATCCGTTTACCCGTCCATCCGAATGGCAAAGATTTTAGTAGAGTTCAACTCATTTTCAAGTTGACTCCGCATATCGATTCCCAGTCCTGTGATTCGCCAATCAGTTTTTCGCGCCAAGAGTGGGATTTTTAAAATATTTGGAGCCTTCTTATGCCCCATAAAATCCGAGTTCATTTATCACAAATAGTATTAATTAATTTCCTTACCTCTGTTTTTGGCTTCCCTGCCCGAGTATGCTGCTAGTGCTCATATGCTGCTGATACTGCTACAGCATATGAGCACTCCCATAGCTTTTGCTTCAGTCGTGATTGTTCACTGTCCGCTAAAGTTGATTCACTACCTAAACTTTCGCGCTCTTTTCCCTCCAAAACTTCAATTTTTTGAGATTTTGGGTGCTTCCGCTCATAAAGACGTTTTATTTTCGTGGGAGGCTCAGTGGCGACAGAAAATAATTGTAAACAAATGAAACACTGCAGGTCACTACTTTCTTGCATGCGAAAACCGTACTTCAAATAGTCCGAAATTTTTCACGTCTTCAAGCCTTGACTTTCGGACAGAACTGACTTCAAATTGCCATTTGACACCTGAAAATATCAGAAAAGAGTAGAAGTCGGAACTTAGGAATTTAGCATATCTTCAGAATTTTACGACAATGACTTCATAATTGAACATTTCGCACGTACAGTTCTAACAAAGTAGAAGTTGTAACTCCTAGCAGTTATAGGAGGCATGAACAAAAGAAACTAGAAGCTTCTACTTCTTTTGTTCATGGCATCACCATTCTACGAATAGCTATGCTTGAAGGAGAAGACATATAATGAAGATTAGTAAGAAGATGGAGAAATAAGGATTAAGATAATAAAGATATCTTCGCAATTTGAAGAAAATCACTTATATTAAACCATTGTTTGGCTGCAAATTGTACTATTTTGTTACAAATTTGATTTTTTCAGGTTGAAAGTTAATTGTTTCACTAATTATTTAGCTACTATACTATTCAGTTGAAAATTGATCCTGCTTGATTACAAGTGTTAATGTTTTGATAAGAATTCAGATATTAACAATTGAACTGTTTGGATGAAAATTGATGTATCTTGGTGAAACTTCGTTCTGTTTGGTATAAAATAACCTCTTTTTGAGTAGAAATGCAAGTATTCGGTTGGAAATTATTATGTCAACTACTTTTTATAGAAAACTAAAAACTTATTTTGTTAAAGTATCACTTATTAAAATTTTTGTTAAGAACTAATTTTTTTGTTTGTCAAAAAATCAACTACTTTTTAAAATGTTAAACCATTCTGATCAAACACATTTATTGATTTATTTTGTATGTAATTTAATTTTTATTTTATTTATTTAAGATTCCTGAAATGTAATATAATTGTTTTTCCTTTATTATAAATGTCCCTGCCTTTCTTTTCCATTATTTGAGATACTAGATACTATGCAACATTTAAAAAAAAAATATATATATATATAAATATATTAGTATCATACAATATTAATATTATTATTACTTTAAATAATTATGAATAATTAATTATTGTTAATTAATTTTTTGTGTGAAGATGATCAATCTTAAGTCTTGTCTCTGTTAGGAAATTGTAAAAACGTCTTGTCTCACATTATCTTTTAAGAATTTCCTGTAATCAACGAAGGTTCCCTGAAAAGCAGGCTACTCAAGATTGATTTCATTTTGGTATCTATTAATCCTCAAATTTTTAGACTTTATAGATGAATGACATATCGCTGAAATCGGAAAAATAGCAGATTCCAAAAATATCATTTTTAAATCGCTAACTGCAATATTAACCATTTACAAATTTTGTCAATTTGTACTAATATCCATACAAGGACTCCTGGGAGAAGGGTTAGTCTGCCCAAGCCTGAAGGTATCTGACCAGAAAGTAGGTTGTTGGTCAGCCCGGTCAGGGTGGCCTGACGTGGTCAGACCCATGCCGACCACTTCCCTAACTGGCACTTTGCCTCGTGCACATGCAGCACTCGTTCTTCGCCTCGGCTACGCCTCGACTCCGACTCATGCTGAAACTTTCACACTCGGCCGAAAAAGCTCTACTCAAAGTCTTTGCATCACAAAAAACTATTTTTTAGTCTTTTCATGACTGAAATTTCCTTTTTTAATTTATATAATTGTTAGAAAATAAAAACAGGGAACTTTTCACATTTTTAATTTTTGAATTATTTAAAAATATTTTTGAGTTTCATTCAGGTCTGCGATATAAGTGTATTTGTTGATAAGAAAGTTACACTCGTTCAATTTTTCGCCAAATCAAGCACATCGTTTCTGACCTTCTTTTATTTATAAAATCAAGAGCACATCATATTCACTAAATCTGGAGCAAAGACACGAATAAATATTACGTTATTTCTAAGTAATCAGAAAAAAAGTTTACCAGTGGAATGGAAATTTCTACGAAGCTAAAGATACGAGATTCGTAGAATGCGTTGATTTATTATCACACCCATTATTAGAAAAAATAAATATCATAAAATATCATAATTATGCTTAATAATAAATTTTCTTTTCCTTCAATTTCAACCTGTTAAAGATGATTTTTTTATTGATATTAAAAGAGTCAGAAATCGTTAAAGTTAGTAAAACCTACATAGTTGCCTTAATAAGTATCATAATAATTTGCATCTGATATGCATATAATATCCACATTCCCAAAGTCTTAGTCCGATCGGAAAACTTGAAAAATAACGCCCACATAATAATCCTTTTTGAATTTTGAATATATAACAATCATCCTTTGATTAATTAATATTATTAAGAGATTTTTAATAATAACCGGGAAAGAATTTGTCTAAATTATATAATTTTTTTGTACGAAAATGTTTTTCAAAAATTGTATTGTATCTTCGAAATAAAAAATGTAGCTCCCTGCTTTTGAATCTGGAGTTGCATCTGACAATTGATAACACAGCCACACAAAAAAAAGTTTGCGGATTTGGTAACAAGATACACGTATTCCTATGGATTTTGGGGCGCTGAATTCAAATTCGGTATCAAAAATCGCCCATCACGTCATGGTTGAGCCATAATCTCAAAAAATGACGAAAAATCATGCACTGAGGCAAATAAATTTAAAAATAATGCCAGTGATGCAAATCTTCACTTCAAAAGTGAACCTGAATTAACAGAAATTTATTGAACTACAAGTAAAGCTCTGGAAGCATATTTTCCCAGTAGCAAATGTGTGCTACATCGAATGGGTCAACTCATGCCTAACCTAGAAATAAATCTAGCCTAGCCTAACCTAACCTAACCTCACGAAACACAATTAAACTGATTGTGTTGTTCCGTTGTGTTTGCGGTACCGTTTCATTCAGCTTCGGTTTAACCTACATAGAAGTTTAACCTATCCTAACCTAACAAAAACTGACCTAACCTAACCGATTACGCTGGCAACCCTTTTCTTGCGTACTTTCATATTTTGACATTAATAGCACTAAATTTCTGGAGTTTCGTAACCGCTTGTTGCTAGCATTATTCGCCTGTGTCTAAGAAAAGCAGAGAGAAAAAAATGTTGAATAAAACTCTTATTCATTTGCATGTTTAAGTTACAGTTCTACATTTTAATTGATACAAACATTGTCAGGTATATAGAAATGGGGTCAATTCTACTTGTAGTTCTAAGTTTCTTCAAATGAGAAATGTGCGTCTAAATTTTTAACCACCTGTAGTACAATGAAATGAATTTTATTGTGTTACTACGGGAACACTTAAGTTAAGTTGTGTTGCGTTAAGCAAAATTTCGATAGGTTCTGTTAAATTAGATTCATTTGTAGGTTCAGATCGAGTTAACCTATTAAATATAGTACACATTTAAGACTGAGAACCGTACGCTTACATAGCTAAACGTGTGGTTGAATTTCATTCGGCTAGGTTAGGTTAGGTTAGGATAGGTTAAAACATCTATGTAGGTTAAGCCGAAGCTGAATGAAACGGTACCGCAAACACAACGGGACAACACAATGAGTTTAATTGTGTTACGTGAAGTCAAGTTAGGTTAGGTTGGGCCAGGTTTTTTTAGGTTAGGATAGGTTTGACCTCTTTGCAAGTTAAGCCTAAGCTGATTCAAACGGTACCGCAAACACAACGGGACAACACAATCAGTTTAATTGTGTTTTGTGAGGTTAGGTTAGGTTAGGCTAGGTTAGATTTATTTCTAGGTTAGGCTCGAGTTGAACCATTCGATGTAGCACACATTTGCTACTGGGAAAATATGCTTCTAGAGCTTTACGTGTAGTTCAATAAATTTATGTTAATTCAGGTTAGGTGAGGTCTGCTTCTGTTGGGTAAAGTTATGTTAAATAAGTTGATATCAGGCAAGGGTTGATCCTTTACAGTTGTCGACATGTTTTTGAAGTGAAAATTTGCATCACTGGCATTATTTTAAAATTTATTTGCCTGAGTGCATGATTTTTCGTCATTTTTTGAGGTTATGGCTCAACCATGATGTAGTGGGTGATTTTTGATACCGAATTTGAATTCAACGCCCCAAAATCCATAGGAATACGTGTGTCTTGTTACCAGATCCACACACTTCTTTTTTTTTGTGTGGCTGTGTAATTCTCGTATTTTTACCTTCATAGAAATTTCCTTGCACAAATTAATATTTTTTATGATTACTTTAGGGCATATTGTGAATAAATTTTAACACTTCCCTGCGATGTAGAACCAAAGGTCGTCAAAGTACGAATTATGGAGTAAAAACATTGCTATGTTAAAATGTTGTCACAGGCTTAAGGTGGTTACTGCCTAATATGTCGAAGGCATTTTTGGTTAGAGTTGGATTTTTATTTGTTTATTTTGCACGGGCTTGTCCCGGTATATATCATCAGTCACGGACGCATTTTTATAATGCAATCAGGTTATCTGATGAGGGCAGTCTGCCCCGACATATTCGACAAAGCCTGGTTTTTACCCTATCATTGACAACCTGAGTTGCAGTTGAGGACATGATGGGGGGACCTACAGCTTAAGGTGGCTTCCGAACTACCAGAACCTCGGTAAAGGTACATAGAAACATTTCCAGAGGTACCAACTCAGGGTTCGAACCCCGGACCTCTGAGGTGAAGTCCGAGTTTCCGAGCGTCCGAGTGTCATTTACAGATATTTAACATTATGTTGACATCTTAGTACTAATGCAGTTTTTGATTTTATTTAGCACATATAATATAATTACAACACTACGATTTACAGCATATTCCTAAAAGTGTACTTGCAAAAGCCGAGTGACTTATAGCTTCTCATACGCAAATAATAATAATCTTAGTATTAGGAATAAAAATAATTTAACAGAGTGGACTGTAAACATCTTGAGTTTAAGATAAACTACATATTATTAATGCAATTATTATAAACATTTTTGTTATAAAAAATATCTTCGGAAGATACTTTGAAAGTGATTAAAAGTCGACGTTTCTGGTCGATGCTTTTGTTTCAGGATAAGTTCTTTTCGGTTTTTCTTAGTAATTCTTGAAACTATAGATCAAAAATATAAAGTCCATATTTCCAATGCTTTAACAGTTGTAGCCACATTCCGTTTCTAGAAACCGACTCTTATCAAAAGTAAATATTTTAGAAGTATAAGGTTGACGTCTTTAAACTAAGAGATAACTACTACATTGTAGATTACATAAGCTCATTAAAGACTGGCGCCTTACTTCCTTATATTGTTAATCTGATTCTTCATTAATGATTGTACAATAATCAGTCTTTTCTCCGATCACAGAAGATGAGGCTTTCCAGTACATTGGTTTTATCCTCGGTCGTCATCCTCAATTATATTGGTAAATATAATTATAAAATATATATCTATAATTAATTTTTTTTGCATCTCTATGCTAAGAAAAATTTTAGCATGTTTGAATTTCGACATGCACATGTGGAACATTGCTCACATTTTACGTTTTAATCCATGCTTTGAGACTTTTAACTTACCAATTTACGTAACAATAATCATGGTACCCTCCCAACTGCGCACCTACACGTATGTTTAATAGAGTTCGTACATTATATTTATAGTTTATTATTTATTAACAATAAGCCATTTTAGTTCTTAACGTACATAAGTCGCTCAAAATCTGTAAAAGATAAACGTTTAGTGGTTATGGAAAAAATGATCAAAGTGCAAAAAATGTAGCAAGTAATGTTCTTACGATACAATCACTTATATTAAGAATAACTACATATAATTTTGCACTGATTAATTTTACTCCTGGAAAATTTAATGAAGTTTATACCTATTTGAAAACGATTAAATGCTGCTAACATTTTTATCAATATGGATCATTCCAGGATAGATTAACATATAATAATATTAATATATATAAATATAAATATATAATAATAATGAATAAATATAATAATACACTACCGTCGCAAATGGTCAGCACGATCAGCGAAAGTACTATTAAAAACATTTTTTCAACTGGTGGTGTCTGTTTGTCTGTATGCATGTCTGCCTGTCAGTCTGGTTGCATGTATGTATATATGTACATATGTCTGTCTGTTTCTACGATAACTTAAAAAATATTAATCTATTAGATTAGCCTTAGTTACACTTTCTTAGTGTTCTAAACTAAAGTTCAAGTTCGTTAGCCAGTCATTTTGGATAAAAATTCCAAACGTGAGCGAATTTTGAATATTTTTGAGACCAACTTTTTTTTAAATTAAAAAATTCTTTCTACGAATATTCTTGGTATTCAAAAAGTCGAAGAATTTATCCTAATGACTTTTTCCATGAAACCAAATATTATCAAAGTTTGCGCATTTTAAAAAGATCTACAAATTTCTTATCAATCATTTTTTGACAAATTAATTAATTTTTACATTCTCATCAGAGAAGGTATTAGATTTGTGTAAATTTTTAACCTCCCTGCCCCCAGTTTTTGTCAAATGTCCATGTTTCGAGACACTCTGAATCTGTGTTTGTGTCTGAAGTCTGTGAAGATGATAACTTAAAAAAATTAATTTATTAGATTAGCCTTCGTTACACTTTTCTAGTGTTCTAAACTGAAGATCAACTTAGTTATGCAGCCGCTTTGGATGAAAATTCAAAAAGTTAGCGCATTTTGAATATTTTTGTAGAGCACTTTTTTTTTTAAATTCACAAATTCTCTGTAGGATTATTCATAATATTCAGAAACACAAAAATGAACATTATAAGGAAAATAACGCACGATATAGAAAAAAAAGTAAAGCAACGAAAAATTGTGTGATTTTCTGCTGAAAGTTGGTTACCTTCTCAGCATAAAATACCAACCAGCTATGACTCGGTTTAAACTACCGAAAATTCCTATATAGTTTCCTATATAGCTTCCTATATAGGAACCTACATCGGATCCTATATAGGATACTACATAGGAACCTATGTGTTTTACCTATAGGTGCCACCTATAGAAAATGACATAGGATCCTATAAAGGATCCTATATAGGTTCCTGTATAGGATCCTATATAGGAACCTGTATATGTTTCTGCATAGGACAATATCCAGATGCGCAGTACTATTTTGTAGCACTTACGGCAGCGCAGAAGTTTTTTTGGTTCTCTAGGAGCACCTAGAGACATACGTACCATTAGGTACCATGAGGTATCATTAGTTAGGTACCATCAGTTAGGTACTATTAGGTACCTTTTTAGGGAGTGTCCTATATAGGATCCTATGTCCTTTCCTATAGGTGAAACATATAGCATCCTATGTAGAATCCTATATAGGATCCTATGTAGGTTCCTATATAGGATCCTATATGGGAACATATATAGGAATTTTCAGTAGGGTAATCCCCCCCTCCCCCTCAAGTCATCATTATTCAAAGTTTCGTGGGCCTGTTGTTTTAACTAGACTCTCCACCGTAGACGCTTTGAGATACTCTTTTAATGAATTATTAGAAGATAGAGGAATAGGGCACTACGACTGCGATGTAGAACACGATGATCCGCTCGTTAATTTTGGAGAGAAAACAAAATGTTGTGAAAAACCAAACATAATTGGGATAACTTTTTACGGAGACCTGTTTTAAATTAATCTTTGAATTAATTTGACACATCGAGTTCGTATCTAGGTTTTTAACCAGTGGAATTTGCTAGAAATTAATTCTATGGAAAATATTAATTCCGCGATTAATTCAAAACAGGTCTCCGTCAAGAGGTACCCTTAGATAATTTTAAAGAATATGCTCTTTTTGTTTTTAAAAGCTTTGTAAGTTTAAAAAGTAACTTTAGTATATTTCAACCAGATTTACAAATCATCTTGATGAACTTTTTCAATTGCACACAAATGTTGTTATTTTAATTTTATGCGGTTCTAAATTATTGATTGTTACAATTTTTTTCTTTATTTTATGGATTATAATTTCTCATTTTGAATGAACAGTTAAATATTTTTTTATAAATATTTTTGGAAACTTTTCTTTTTTAAATTAATAATTAGAGATCAAATCAGTTCAACTTTAAATATTTTAGACTGAAAGAATATTTGAAGAAAAAAAACCAATTCAAATGGAATAAAACCATTCAATTATGAATCTATGGAATAGAAAATTTTCAAAAATCGAAAATAGTTGATGAAGTTTGAATAAGACGTTTAAAATTATTTAATTAATCAGATTTCCGACTTAAAATAGTTTACGAATTAACACTACAATCTGCAAATGGTTTATTTTTTAACAGATTAAGAATACTCTTGTAAAATAAATTATTGTTTCATTTCTAGTACCCGAACTAATACCCAAAGATTAATTTTTGTTTAATCAGTAGTTACTTTACATTTATACTTGAGCATCTTGAGATTTTTTCCTAAAATTTTCAAATTAAAACACTCTTAATTGTGTATCTCTTGAAACTTGAATTTTAAAATTCTTTTTATTGAAAATGTGCACTTCAAAACGATTTGAACTTTTCATTCAAAAGAGCTGAAACTGAAGTGGTTTTTAATTTCATTTTATCATGTGATATAAATAATTGTATAAATTTTCCTTCTACAATTTTCTTAAATTCTTGACCAAATAACAAATTAATTGCCATTTCACGTGTTGGCAATTTATGTTGTTGGTGTTGGTTATTTATGATCGTATTTTTATTTCAATTTCGAAAAGGACATTTTAAAGACTTCACAGCATTCAAACGAGCTACCTGGCCCCTTAAATATATCTCCTGATTGCGTGCGGAGAATTTCTCTGAGCTTCATTTGACCCTAGAGAATCTTTAGCATAGACTCTGAGATTTCTATCGACAGGGCAGAAAGCCTTTTTCCGCGAGTCGCTAAACACACGCCGAGAAGTTTCTAAACATATTAAGCGTTGCGTAGAATGCCAGCGATACATGATTTCGAATTTAAAACCGGCCGGATTACTGCAAATACCACCACTAGCTCAACCTTTCGAGATTCGAGCCATTGATTTGTTTGATTCACTAGTCGAGCGACGTGAGGGAAAAAGGTGGGTCTTTATCGTTGAAAACGCCGCCTCTGTTCAGGCAGGTGAAATTAATTAATATTCTCTGTACGCGTGATGTATGAGAGTATGACGTAATCATTTTCTTCCGAATTTTCTCGATCGCTCAAAGCAGGAAAAATTAGTACAAATCGGAAGAGAGAAACGAAAGCCGCGTGTTTGCGAAGCCGGTAATCAAATGTTGTAAGAAGCAAAATAAATTTTCCAAACTAATTTATAAAATTTTCAACTATGACTGTAGCATATAGTGAACCATAATTATTGAGTGATTATTTCAATTAATTAGATCAAGTGAAATGCCTGTCTTCTTAGTGACTTTACCTTCTGCTTAGTTTAACCGCAAGGTTTTCCGTCAAAAATAAAAAAGTCAAAAAACATTAAAATTTAATTTTAAACATTGTTCTTTAAACTAGACAATTGTGGTTGAAAACCGAAAATTAGTAACAATATTCTAGTGTAATGACTAAGAAAATAGCTACTTACTAGGCAGTCTGATAAGTACCTGAAAATTCTAAGAGATGGCATTAGTATTCACTAATGTGAACGATTTTCGTCGAGCTTGATCCTTCAAATGACGCCTGTCAAAACTTCAGCCATTTATGTTTACGCATTTACAAGTTACAGCACTGAGAAGCGACTAACCTCCGAGTTTTTTTTAATGTGGAAAAGTCTGAGTTTGGAGTTTTGATCAAACACTACTATCTTCGCAAGAAAACGATATCCGAGACCAAGGCCAAGCTGGATAAGTATTACCTGGACTCTGCACCGTTGATTGGAACGATTCATAAAGTGGTTTACCGAGTTTCGTTGTAGCCGTACGAGCACAGTTGATGCTGAAGGATCTGGGCGCCCAAAAGAGGTCACTACACCAGAAAATGTCGAAAAAATCCATGATATGATGTTGAATGATCCCAGTGTGAAATTGAGAGAGGTAGTTAATGCTGTAGGCATATCATTGGAACGTGTGGGCAATATCGTGCATTCAGTTTTGGGCATGAAGAAGCTCTGCGCGCGATGG
>NC_046658.1:94052799-94054126 GCF_010883055.1 Belonocnema kinseyi | reverse complement strand
GGTTATGGCCTCCGTATTTTGGGATGCACATGGCATAATATTCGTGGACTATCTTGAAAAAGGTAAAACCATAACCGGAGCATACTATTCATAATTATTGGAATGATTGAAAATCGAAATCGCCGAAAAGCGACCGCATTTGAAGAACAAAAAACCGCTTTATCATCACGACAATGCGCCTGTTCATTCATGCTTAGTTGCACAAGCAAAATTGCATGAAATCGGCTTCGAATTGGTTCCTTAGCTACCGTATTCACCAGACCTGGCCCCTAGCGACTATTACTTGTTCCCTAACCTGAAGAGATGGCTCACCGGTAAGCGCTTTTACTCAAACGAGGAGCTCATAGCTGGAACTGAGGTGTATTTTGGAGACCTTCCGATCGAGTACTTTTCGGACGGTATCAAAAAGTTAGAAAATCGTTGGACTCGCTGTATCGACCTAAAAGGAGAGTATATTGAAAAATAAAATCGACTTTGGCCAAAAAAACGTCTCCGTGTTTCATTTTTCAGGGACTTATCAGACTGCCTAGTAATTTGATTTTTCAACGGCAATCGCCATTGTGGATGCAAAGAATCGCAATAGTGTTCGTGGTGCGTGAAAAGTCTCTTTGATATTAAGAGTAAGGCAGAGATTAGTAGACTTGTTAGCTGGATTTAACTGGATCGTATCAAGATAAGAATCTATCCTGATGTAACGAAAACTGTCGTACGTACGTACGTAAACACGTAATTGTAAAATTGAAATTTTATTTTATAATAAAACGGAAATTTAGTCACTCTTGTCAACAGTTCAGTTTTTTTGTTAAAATTACGTTCACTTTCGTGTACAAATTTAGAAAAAATTTATTTTTCCGCGAAATTCTAAGAGGATGAAATTGACGCTTCATGACAATTGAAATCTTAATTGGAGAAAAAGGTTTTCTCTTTAAAAAATAAAGAGGTCATTTCCCTCTTTTGAAGAACTTGATGCAGGGGACGCATCATTGGCGATCGCACAAGCAAAAAAGAAGATGCTACTTCAAGCATGGGGAAAATGTGAGAAAAACGAGATAAGGATTGCAGTAACTGTAACAGCGCGTAAACCAAATAAGTCAAAAGTTAATTATTTTAAAGATTCAGAATCCCTTGAGGCTAAAAGAAAATTTTTCAAAGCTCTTCATTTTTCTAATGAGATAATATTTGGATTAGAACAATAAAGCGTCGACAATTTAACTGCTAATAATACGAGGGTAGTTCAATAAGTCCTTAGAATGAAGTATAAAAACAATTTTTTTTCGGTAATTTTTTTTTTATTTTTCAACATAATCTCCTTGGAGCTCTATACACT
>NC_046658.1:94048541-94052699 GCF_010883055.1 Belonocnema kinseyi | reverse complement strand
ATCTAGTCGGGAGTGGTGCTGACTGAAAACAGATGATTTGGAGCGATTCGCGCGCCATCTGTTGGTCATTCTAAGGACTTATTGAACTACCCTCGTACCACTGCAAATGTTTCAAATTTGGGTAGTTCTTAAACGATTTATCACGTGAACGGTATGAAAGAGCTTTGATTAATGTTTATTTACATTCGTTTCTCTCTCTTTCGAATATTTCAAATGACACTTTAAAGGACCTAAAGTCTGTGCGACACCACAAATGAAGCGATGCTGACTCCTAAGAATCTCAATTGTCCGACTGATCAATGGGATCATTTATTGATTCATCTCCTATTATCCCAAATACGAAAATTTTAAGAAATATCTAGATCAAAAAGTTCGTACTTTCGAAGCTTTACAAATGTCTAAATACAAGTTTTTAAGAAACTCGTATGTAATAACTTGAATTTTTTGGGTTATAAAGGTCAAAAGTCTGCTCAGATGCATAATACTAGTGCTTCAGCTGAATTAACGAATAGATGTTTTTTTTTGTAAAGGCAATGATTATTTGATTCAATGTCAAACTTTCAAGAAACATTCTGTAGATAAAACAAAAGAGACTGTTCGTAAATATAAACTGTGTTTCAAATCTTTGAAATCTAATCATAGAATTCGGGATTGTAAAAGTTGAATCACGTGCTTTCAGTGGCAAAAGTATTAACACACTTTATTACGCGCTACGGCTACTAGTCCTTCTTTGAGCCTACACTGTTCTAAAAGTAGTCTGACCTTATTAGCAACTGCCAGAATTAAAATTCGTGTTTATAATGGCCAAGAAATAATTTTTAGAGCTTTTCTTGATCAAGGTTCTGATGCTACCTTTGTATCTGAATCATTTATAAATTCCTTGCGACCTAACCGCGTTCCGACCATGACTAAGGTGACTGCGACCGGTGAAGTTTTTATTAGGGTGGCTAAAGCGCGAGTTTATTCAATTGTTTCACCAGTTAATCAAAAGGAAATTAAATTTCCAATCACTACCTATACGTTGTCACGTTTAATGAATTATATATATAGTAATTATATATTATAATATATAGTGTCAAGGACCTTCTGGATCCATAACGGCACAATCTATTCTTTTCGGATGGATACTTTCGGGTCCTATTCTGAATAAAAATTCTTAGACTCGGTCGAAATAAAAAATAAATCATTTCTCTACATTGAAAGATATAAACTTTGATCTTTAAAAATTCTGGGAATTAGAAGATAAATCACAAGAATCTATGCTCACTAAAGAAGAACAACGTTGTGAGAATCATTTTTCTCAGACACGCTGGCGTACCAAATATAGCAAACAAATTAAAGATAAAGAAAGTAAAGATAGCAAACAAATTCTTTCGAATGGCGTACTGGTATATTTGCCTCATCATCCATTCATACGTAAGTAGAGTAGTATTAGTCTAGTAAGAGTAGTCTTTAATTCCTCCAGTCCTACTTTCTATGAAAATCGTTGAATGACCTTCTTATGGTTCGCGCAAAACTCCAGAATGAGTTGACAGCTGTCATCCTACGATTACAAAATTATCGTAATTGCGTGACAGCAGACATCAGTAAAGTGATCCGTCAAATTATGGTAGATTCGAAAGCCGTAGATTTACAAAGGACAATTTTCTTTCGCAGTCCTTCCAGAGAGTTACTACATTATCAGTTGCTAACTGCCACATACGGAGCGGCTTCTGCCCCTTTCTTGGCTAACCGAGTGTTAAAACAAAAAGCTTTGACGAAGGTAACAATTACCCTGAAGATAGTGTAATTCTAAAATGATACTTCTACGTTGACGATGTATTTTTAGCACAGACAGTTTGGAACAAGCTTTGCAGCCACAAAGGGAACTAATTGAGTTACTTGAAAAAGAAGGGTTTCCTCTACGCAAATGGTCTGCTAATGATTCTAGTCTTAATTAAGTAATTGATGTTCTATCTGAAAATAAAAAAATATATATTTAAATCAGTTGATAATGAAACCAAAAAGGTTCTAGGATTGCACTGGTGTCCAAAATCGAACTTTTTTCTATTTTCAGTAAATACACAACAACTAGGAGTTACAACAAAATGTTTAGTTTTATCTCTTATTCTTAGGCTTTTTGATCCTAATGGATAGTTAGCTCCCATGACAATAGTAGCAAAAATGCTAATGCCAGAGCTCTGTCTTAGAAAGTTAGATTAGGATGAGCCGCTTCCACAATACTTGCAGAAACGCTGGAATCACTATTATACAGATCTACGTCTAGTGGAAAAATTTAAAATACCGGGATGAGTGACGTATGAGAGTGTGACGTAATCATTTTCTTCCTAATTTTCTTGATCGCCCGAAGCGGGCAAAATTAGTACAAATCGGGAGAGAGAAACGAAAGCCTCGTGCTTGCGGAGCCGGTAAAAAAATTCCGCAATGAGCGAAAGAAACGTTCTGAAATAATTTTAGTAACTTCCAACTATCATTGGAGCAAATAGTCAACCATAATTATTGCGTGATCATATCAATAAATTCGATTAAGTAAAATGTTTGTCTTCTCAGTGACTTCACCCTTTGCTTAATTTAATCGCAAGTTTTTCCGGCAAAAATTAAAAAGTGAAAGGACATTAGAATCTGCTTTTAAACAGCCTCCAAATGGATGGAGTTGTTTGCACTGCAGGAAGCTATTCGCGACGTTTGTGCTCGATTGCTCATAGATAAAATTTTTTTCATTACGGCCTACCCCGGAAGGTAGAGGGCAATAGAGGGACAATAGAGGGCAAGATTAAATGTCTATGTACTGAAGAGACCATCTTAAAAAAACTACCTTATAAACTTGAAAAAAAATGATTTTTCTCATTACCTGCGGAGTATACCCACAATATAATATATATCTTAGGCGGTTCGGAAAAATCGCATATTTACTCATCCAGATAAAAAATTTCACCATCATAATCATGTAAAATGAAATCTTGAAAAAATAAGATTATTCTTTTAAGATAATACCCAAAAACATTTAACTTTTCATATAATATCTAAAAGAAATTTTAACCTCTTAAGTTTTTCAAATTTATTAAAAAGATTCTAGATTTTTTTCGAATTCTTTTTAAATTTTCCTTATCTGTTTGAAAGTGTGAAAAATTCAACCAATTATAGTATGGCAGCAAAGTTTTAAGAACAGAATGATTTCCTGATACTCAACAATTATTTACAAGTAAAATTTTTTCTTTTGTCAATAATGTTTAGAAATATTTAGAAATAAATTATACAATGAAGTAAAATTACTTATTTGGAACTTTTTAATAAAAAATGTATGTTGCAGAAATTTCATAAATCTTGATTAATAGATAAAAATCTGAAAATAGCCACTGAAAGTCATATTCAATTTGGACCATATATAGGCCAATACAGGCCCAGAAATTAAAAAATTTTGTTTGCACGAAACAAGTGACCAGGCTTCCCTTGTGGATTTTGAGCCGCTGATTCCGAATCTGGTCTCAGAATTTTTTGCACACATCTCACTTTTCCCCTAGATGCAGGAAATAGGGAAAACCCTAGGGATATTTTGGACGTTATTTTGATAATACCTGCATACGACCACTAAATTTTTCGGTCGTGTAGCTATTTTTTCTCTTCATGGAAAAAGTAGGTAAAATCCTAAGGTGGTGCGAGAAACACCCGGCAACAAAGAAAGAGAGGCGACATTAAGACCAACCGCGGGCAGGCAACCAATAGATGAAGAGCGATGCTTTACGACCCGGAGAAACATCAACACCAAGGTTTCTCTCAAGCCTAAAGATCTGGCTGAAATAGATGACGAGCTTCGTGGACATTTTTCCGGTGAATCCAACCTATGGGCTATCAATTATTGTGTGTATAATGCAGCGAGAGCTTTGGCCGATGCGAAACGTCAAAAAAAACCAACGGCTGATCATAAGACCAAAATGCAGCAACTTGCCATAAAGATAGGCTGGGCATGAAAGTACGCGTCCCGCATTCAATGTCTGATTGACTACATCACATCTGGCAGGAATTTTACCGCCAAGTTTCGAAAGTTCGCGCGCGAATTCCGGACCCGTTATCACACACTTAACAAGTCAAAGCTGCTGACCATCAGGTAGCATATTGTTGAGAGAATACGGATACTATCTGACGCTAAGAGAAGTCTAG
>NC_046658.1:94047197-94048441 GCF_010883055.1 Belonocnema kinseyi | reverse complement strand
TGGAAGGGCGCACAATACTCCTGCCGAAAATAGGCAACTTAGCTGACCCGAAGAACTACAAGCCAATAACTTGTCTGAACACGCTTTATAAGATATTCACAGATATCCTAAATGATAGGATTATTCGGGCAATTGAACCTGTGTGGCAAGAAATGTATGAACAACGAGGCTTAAAGAAAGGCGTAGCCGGATGTCTGGAGAACCTGCTCATCGATAGATGTCTCTGCAAAGATGCAGCATTCTACCAGCGTGACCTATCGATGGCCTGGATTGATTATCGGAAAGCTTTCGATTCTACATCCCATAGACTTATCATCTGTCTTTTGGAAATCTTAAAGGTTCATCCGCAAATAGTTGGTTGCATAGAGAGATTGATGCCGCTTTGGAAAACCAGATTTACTATCTCATCTGGCGAAAATCGTGTGACAACTAACAAGGTCACGTTTCAGAGAGATGCCTTTCAGGGCTACACCATGAGCCCACTCCTCTTTTGCCTTACATTATTGCCACTATCTCTAGCACTGCGCCATTCCGACGGGTACTTGTGCGGCATACCTGCAGATCGAAAGTACAAGGTCACTCATGTATTTTACATGGACGATCTTAAGATCTATGCCAAAAACAGAGAGCAACTGCATCTAGCTCTGGGGATTGTCGAACGATATACTAAGAAAATTGGAATGGAATTTGGGTTAGACAAATGCGCCAAGGTTTATTTGAAGCGAGGACAACTTAATGGCATCCCTGAAGATCTTGAGCTCGTTGACAGAAGCGCCATACGACACCTTTGCGCTGGAGAGACTTATACATACCTGAACGTGCCACAGAGCCGCATTCAGGATGTGACATCTATAAAGGATACTCTCCGAAGCAGATACAAACGTCTCATCCGACAGATTTGGTCTTCCCAACTGTCGGCGAGGAACAAAGTATCTGCAACGAACATGCTTGCCGACACGGTACTACTCTATTCATTTGGAGTAGTTCCATGGACGAAGAACGAGCTCAGATCTCTTGATATCGGGACAAGAAAGGTTATGCACATGAACAAAAGCATGCATCTTAAGTCTTCCGTTCCGCGAATGTACATCTCACGCCTTCAAGGAGGTCGCGGAATATTGAGTCTTGAATGTCTTCACAATAGGATTATTCTGGGTACAGCACATAGAGTTGCAAATGGAAGAGACCCTTTTCTTAAAATGGTCAGGAATCACGAAGAAGTGGGCAAAGGAGCATTTCTGTAC
>NC_046658.1:94036359-94047097 GCF_010883055.1 Belonocnema kinseyi | reverse complement strand
CACACCCCGAGCATTTAGCTCACATACTATCTAGTTGTCCAACACACGCGGGAACGACCTACATTCAAAGGCACAATGCGGCACTAAGAGTACTTTATTACTTTATTACAATTGTTTCTGTTGCTCTCTCGAGGCCTGACATGGTTCTTCTTGACTTCGAGAAGCGAACCATGTTCGTTATCGAATTTTCGGCACCAGCTGACAAAAAGATCATAGCCAAGGAGAATGAAAAGAAAGAGAGGTATCGAGACCTTATAAGGGAGTTGCAACGATCGTACCCGGAATATTCTGTTAAACTGATCGTCCTTATCATCGGCGCTCTTGGAGGTGCTAAGCTTTCACTTGCTAATAGCCAAAAAAGCAATCACTGCGTGTCAACAATATGCTAGAACACTTGCGGGAAAAATGCAGAAGGCGGATGTCCTTGGGTCACTCCGTGTTCTTAGGGTGCACGAGGTTTTTGCTGGATCGTCATATTGATTCCTTTACAGACTGTAACCACCTATCTGACGGTTGTGAGACGTGGTTATGGCTGAAATTTTACCGCGATTTCGCTGGAAGCGGGTGCAATTTTTCAGATTAGCACCCACTCCCGGCGAAATCCTGCGGTTGCCTTTATGACAAATTTTTAAATATATATATGTATGTATTCTGAGCTGCGTAATTTAATTCTGGCTTTAGAATTTCTCGTTTATGTCACAGTTTTCCCCTAGATTCACGAAAGAGTCGAATATCTAGAGATGTTCTGGAGACCTCATTTGTACGCATAAATTCTCTGGCGTGCCTTCTGTTTTCCCCAGCTTAAGTAATTCTAAGGAAATTGAAGATCTTTCTCAGATTATACAGATTTATACTGCAAAGAATGTTCCATTTTCTCTCTAGAAGCAAAAAGGGAAAAGCCTAGAGACTGTCTGCTTACAAAGGCCCACAAAAATGTTGTTAGCACGAGACACGTGACTGATTTCGCACGCAAAACGGCAAAGGATATGCAATTTTTTCCCCGTGTAAACCTATATAATCTGAGAAAGATCATCACATTTCCTAGAAATACCAAACCCAAGGGAAACAGATACACTAGGAAATTTCTGTGTACAAATTAAGTCTCTACAAGTCGCTACACTCAAGCATAAACATTCGTGTGTTTATTAATAACGTGCAGACAACTTTGTTTGGGGACTGTGTGACCAGAAAATTTCTTAGCATTTCTTTACTTTTTGCTTCTAGGGAGAAAATGGTGAAAGCTAGGGGAAAAGGAAAGAATACTGGGGAATCGTTTTGTATAAATTTGGCATTTAAGAGTGCCAACACATAAGAATACGACACCTTTAACTTTATTCTACCGTATCCTAGTATTATCAAAATTAAGTCTAAAATATTCCTAGGTTTTCCCCTATTTTCTGTCTTAAGAGGTAAATTGAGACATGTTCGAAAAATTCTGAGGCCAAATTCGGATTAAGCGGCTCAAAATCCATGAGGGTAGCCTAGTCAGTTGTCTCGAGCAGAGAACTTTTTTTATTTTGAGGGCCTGCGTTATAATTTACAGTGGATGATTTTCAATATTGTTTCTAGAATAGAAGAAAAATCATAATGAATAGAGAAATGGTTTACTACTTGTTTTTTTTAAGTTAAAAATTCTTTCCAGAAAGTGTTTTAAGCTAAATATTACCTCACCTTAGAAAAATTCTATTGAAACAATTTAAATTTACATAAAGCGCAGGGGGTCGATTACGATTCGTTTCACTCACAACCCAAATTTTAAATGGTCACATTCTACAATCTTTCTTCATTCCTTATTATTATTATTATCATTAATAATTGCTCTGTCGATTCCGAAGAGCGTCTGACATAATTCCTTTCGCTCAGATGACAGAGAGGGGTTTCTGCCAGCTTTGTATTATGACAATGAACTCCGAGGTTTCCATTTCCTATACAAATTTCTGTTATAACTTTGACTTCATTCCTACCGAGCTTGAGCATTTCTTTAACTTGGTTAAAGTTTAGATTTTAATGCAAGAGTGTTTTGTTAGTTTTGCTAGCCTGTCCGAAATCTCATTGCTCTTGATGCCGCTGTGTACAGTGACTGAAAGTCGAGTCACGCGGCTTTCCGTTGGCAGATTGTTCAGTGTCTCAAGGCCTTCCCATACTAGTAGCATCGTAGTTGTTTTTCTATTCAGGTCCATTAAAGCAGCTTTGCTGTCTAAGTAAATGCGGATGTTTCTGTTGTTGTCATACTTATGTCTCTTGCAGGTGTACTACAGCATTGCCATAACTCAGATTGTTAGACTGTGGCATGGGACGTCATGCGGATTGTAGAATCCATTCCACTCCTTCTACGATATACATTGGCTCCTGCTTTCTTCTTAATCCTGGAGCCATTTGCAAACCAGTTGTCCTTGTAACTGGACAGGCGCGCCTCGCCGTTAACCCATTCCTTCTTCGTCGATAGGCTTTTCCGATACTTCTTGTTGAGGAGCTGTCTAGTGTGCGCTTTGACCCAGAGCATTCTCAGCTGCCTTTCCAGCCATGGCCTTGATGGTGAGATAAAGGGGCTTCAGCCCTAATAGTGCCCCCAAAGGAATCGAGGGTGTCGACTTCGTGGCATCCATGATGCCTCTTCTAATCAGTCCCCTCAATCTTACCAGTCGAGACTTTCTAGTAGACAGTTCGCTGCACCAGACCATCGCCAACAGGTTAGCCTTGGTTGCCGAATCACTGGTATCACCTATAGACCAGTCTTTTTGCAATAAGAATCCACTATCCCCAGTGCTATCTACATTATTCAGAATAATGCATATAGATTTGTGAGCAGATATAACAATTCATCCACTACCAAACAAAACCGCAGTGGCGATAAAATGCTTCTATGCGGATATCCCGACTCAACGGTTCCACACAAAGTAGTATAACCTTTAGTCGCTGCTAGGCTCCTGTTGGCTAAAATTTGGTAGGTCTATTTCATGACTAAAATATACACTTCGTGTGTAATCATGGCCTCCCTGATCACCTCTATAGAGGTATAATTAAAGGCTCTTTCAATATCCGTTAAGGTTACAATTATGAGGATTTGCTGTTTTAGTTGTCCTTCGATTAGGCTTACTATTTCGCTTCGTGCCATTGGTCAAGTAATCAGTCCTATTGGCGTTTCGCTTTTTGTGAAGTGAGGATGATGGGACAGAAATTGCTGGGTGAAGTATAAATCGATCCTATCTGTTTTCGCAATGAAGACTACTCTCGTGCCTCTCAATGCCGTCTGAACATATTCCAACGTCAGACTAGTGCTAGCAAGTATTACGAGAGGCCATATTGTGATCTCTCTAGCTTTCTGTAATAAAACTGGATATATGCCATCTGAATCAGGGGACTTGTAAGGGCCACAAGACTTCGGTACCACCTGACCCTTGAGAGAGTTACAATCTCGTGGGCTAGCCATCATTTCAAAGCTAGTTAGGCCAGAGGTGGTTTTGGTTCCCTCAGAGGCGTCGCCTTCTTTGCTCCAGACCTTATGAAACACGGAAAATATATCCTGATCAGTTGAACCAAGGTCTGCTCGTCCGGCGCTGAGTATCGTCTGTCAAGCAATTTGAGAGTACTGATAATTGCATCCTGGATTCGAAAGAGCAGCTTGTCTAGAGAACGTATGCTATATTTGTGAAGTTTATCCAATATCATTAAAAAATTGAGATCATTCACGAAGAACAATAGGAATGTAACTTGGAATTTTTTGAAAGAATTTAGGGAATTTTATGGTTTAGGTACCATGGAATTGAAATGGGCATTTGTACAGGGCTTCTTCCACAAACATGTACTTTTTGTATTGAGAGAAACATTAGTTCACTTAATAAATTTTCTGACTGGAATTAAAGATATAGGCCTACAGATGGCATTAAAAAATATTAGAAATAATTGACATACCAAATTATGTTCTTACGATTCGAAGACCAAAATTTTGCTTTTAAGCCTTTGAATGTTATTGAGAGCACTTGAATGTCCAACAGGTTCATGTATTTTTTATGAAACTGCTCAATAACACACTTTAAATCTATAACAAAAGTAGAAAGCATTTAAAAATAAATTCTAAATTATCTGAATTTTCGAATTTAAGTTTGCTAGATAACACTTCTGATTCACTTCTTTTGAATTAATATCCATAAAAACTGTCGTTCACGATTCACTGAATCAAAACAGTCTTCGAATACTCATTTACATATAGTGTCAGACATAACATTCTTATTTAAACTATGACATAATTTAGAGAGATTTCAACTGATTCATTTGCCCATGCAATTAATTATAAAAAGCTCATTGGAAACAATAAAGGTTATTCAGTCCGGCTCAACTCCATAGGAAGAGCAGTGCATTAAACTACTCAGTTGACCGTTAAGAAATAGGACAAACCGACGGAATGCGATTCCGTGAATCTGTATTATTAAAAGTTCCGATTCAAAAAAGTTTATTAAATCGATTTATTTTTCCTGGTATTGTGTATTTAAAAAAATGTAATCCTCTATTTCTTGTTGCAGAATTAAGTTCACAGTCTAAATATAAGCCTGATGGTAAACCAGCTCCTGGTGATCGTCATTCTGAATCTTTGGCTTTATCTTCTTCTTCTTCTTCTTCTTCTTTTGCTTCTGCCAGAGATTCTCCGGACACGACTCTTTCTCTTGCCTTACCTCATTATTCCGCTAGATCCCCTCCACCCCCCGAGCCGCCACTTCGTGTTAGGTCCAGGTCTCCTCCTAATAGGTCAACTTCTTTTTATGTACTTGGATTTACACTTGAAGAACTTCGATTTGTTCGACTTGTTCTTCGAAATAATCCGAGCCGAGTATTTAAACTTCGAATATACACTTTTCCTGCAGATAAAAGAGTTCAATTAAGAACCACAAATCATGCCCTTCAGCCCATACGAGACGAAGAACAAATTGTATTATCAACGTCCACTGGTGACGTCTGTGCAATAATGGAAAAATTATCAACCAGAAAATCGAGTTTTCGTGGAATATATAAACCTGATCCTGAGTCGTGGTTAAGGTCAGAACGGGCAAAAATAAACATTTTCAGCGGCGCTGTTAAAGAATTGACGAGAGAAGAATTAGAAGAATGTCCAATAGGCCACAGACATTCAATCGAAAAGAGTTTTAGAATAATACGTGAATAAATCATCAATTATTACTATATCAAACTTAAAATTACATAAAGTGATATAATTTTGAAAATTTACAATTAGACTTATTTGTTTTTTTTAGTTAACAGCATTGAAAATTATATCACAGCGTACATTCAGGTTTTTTAAAACTAGAACTATTTTCATTTTCAAATTTAAAAATTTAAAAATTAAAAATGTTGACCCTTGGTCGGTATTTAACTTTCAATTGTTCAAGTGAAAGGACTTTTTAAATATATATTGAATACGTTTAAATTATTTTATATTTGAATAAAAAATAAGTTGCGCTATAATTTTAATTTTCAAAGGTTTATAATCAAAAGGTTTCGAATATGATTGCTGTATTTGTCAGTTGGGTTTAATTACCTAAAATGAAGAAATTCAGAGCTTTTCGATGTCGATTATTTAAATTACAATGACCGACCCAAATTTTTGTGAACCACAGAAAAATCGGGCATTTTTGTTTTGATAAAATTCTATCAAATTATATATTATGTTAAAATCTATTATATTAAATGTATGCGCTAATTATTTCTGTACCTCGCATCAGAACTGCTCGTTCATATTTTGCAAAATAAAGTTGAATTTGTATTCTTTAACAGTATTTTCTTTTAGTCACCCTAAGAAATTGAGACGCACAATAATCGTCGATAACTACAGAAGTTATATTCTGTTTTTTGAACATATGTGTCTAATAAACTATAAAAAACTGGAAAATTAAAATTTTGCCAAAACTTTTGATTTTTGTGTTACTCACAATTATGTAAAACAAAACTTATCAATACATGTTTCAGCGTAGCTAAGACTAAAATTTAATAAAAAAACACTTGCACCGCGCAGAAGATATTTAAAAAAATTAACTTTGTTTGAAATACATATGTTTAAAAATATATTTTCTTTTTTGAATGAAATTATCTTTTTACATTCTTATCAGAAAAGTTATTAGATTTGTATACAATTTGACACTCCCAGTTTTTATCTAATGTCCACGTTTTGAGACCACCTGAATCGGAAAAACGGGTTTTTACAAATATTTCTGCCTGTATATTTGTCTGTCTGTGTGTGAACAATAAATTTTGAAAAAAAATCTTTTAGATTGGCCTCTCATGTAACACTCTTTTTGGGCCCTAAACTAACGGTCAAGTTTGTTATCCAGCCATTTTGGACAAAAATTTAAAAAGTTACCGCATTTGGAATATTTTTGAGACCACTTTATTCACGATGCAAAAATTCTCTGTACAGATATTTATAGTATTCAGAAAAATAACAAGTTTATCCTAATGATTTTTTGTTAATAAAACCAAAAAGTATCAGAGTTATTGCATTTACAAAATTCCAAAAAACATACGAAAATTAACATTTTAAGTTAAATAACGCACGATATGGAAAAAGTCAAGAGGAGAAAAATGTTTCATTTTGATCAAGAATGAGATTAAGAATATGAAAGGATACAATTCACCTTTCCAATTTTTTAAACATATTACATAGAATTTGTATCAGTTTTTAAAATGATATTTCCTAAAAAAGGTAAAGATTACATAAGCGGTGACGTCAGTTCCAAAAAATATAATCTTATTTTGATTCTTAAAACTCACTCTTATCAAATATGATTATCTCAGACGGACAAGCTTAACGCCTGAAAACTAAAACATACTGGCCGCAGTATAGATTATATAAGACAATTAAGCACTTGAATATTCATTAGTTGCATTGTTTATCAAAGTATTCATTATTACATTAATCAGTCCTCTCATTAGAAAATATGTGGCTTGTCTGTAATTTGGTCTTATCCTTAGTCGTTATCCTCAATTCTATTGGTAAATATAATAATATAATACGCATCTAATTTTAGGAAATTTTTTAAAGCTTTGTTGAAATCCAAATATTAGCGATGTAATCGGTACTGAGCAATTATAAACGTACCCAGCTATGTAAATCCCTGTCCTCACTAACGATTCAATTTAGTTCAAACTGTATACTTAAAGTTCATTATTAATTGATAATAAACAATTCTGGATTATAAGCTATATAAGTCCTTGAAAATCCCTAAATATAATCTCTTGGTGGTTATGGAAAAAAATTTTCAAAGTTTAAAAAATCTAGCAAGGTACGTTCTTACGATGTAATACATTTGATTGACAATAATCACATATTTATAATTGTAGGATAAAGTCAATAATCTAGAATTTTCTGCCTGGTAAATGGTATGGAAATAAAAAATGTAATTCTAATATAATAATATTATTTAGGAGTTAACATACATTCAAGTTTTTCATAACATGCAAAATTTCAAAAAGCTTCAGGTAATGTTCGCCACTCAATTATAATATTCATCAAACCTAAAAATGCATCCCTAGTACTTTAAATTAATCAAATCTGAAGTTTCACCGCGAAAAACAGCTGGGACAGTTTCAAATTTATAATAAGCAGACCATTTACCATTTTAATACCTTTGAGTAGTGGCGTTTTTGGGGTCGTAGAAAAATACGATTCTGAGAAACCATAAAGCCCCACTCCATGCCACTATCCGTGTAGAAATTCCACTTTGGATGTGATCGGGGCCAGATCGGGAAGAATTTGGCACAAATTGGGCTATCTAGATGGGGCCAGACTCGAAATGAAACGCGATGCCTGATCGGGGCCCATGCTCTGCGCCCAGCGATAACCATGCCTGGCCCCGATCGGGCCCATATTAATTTATTTTTCGTATTTTTAATTAAAAGGGATTCTTAAATAAAATAATATTAAAATCGAATATATCACCTTCTTAACTGAAATTTGAGAATATAAATATCAGGTTATCTAACAGATCGCGATATGAAAAAATTGGAGTATGTCAGAAACTTTTTTCGAGCAAACGGAAAAAGTCAAACCACGCAATATAACAGCCAGCATTTGTGTATGATAAAGCATTTAAGTATTTTGCAATATATTTTTGGTTTTAATTTCTAAATTGAAGTTTCTTACAATTTCTATATTAAACTTAATTGTTGAAAGTTATTTTGATACAAGTGGATTATAATATCGCACTAGCTTTATAAGTTATTTTTACAAAAGCGAATATAAATATGAAGGATGTATTTACATTCCGATTGTATCAAATCATCTAAAAATACATGAAAATAATTATGCTCATGACGTCATTATTGATCTAATTTGTTTTCACATTCAACAAATGAAATATTACTTTTGCTACTTTTCTTATAAACGAATAACCTCATTTCGAGGTTAGGTTTCATCTTAACATTTTCAATAAATTTACTTATTATAGTCTTCAACACGTAATTCAGGAATAATTTAAAGTATACTATACCTACCCACTCGTCTTGTGCTCACTTTTGGCATTTTTTTCCACTTATTTTGTCACTTTCACAAATAATTATTGAAATATTTTTGACGGAGCCATCTACTGGCAAGCTTGGCTGTTAAGCCGGGGTCTATAGGGGACCAAATTTAACCACCTCAAAATCGTGTGCTTAATTTGGCTCAAATTTGAAAAAAGCAAAAATTTGGCAATTTCTGCACAGGTACTCGAGCGGCTGGAGCCTCGAGGATTTCATATCCTCGTGAAAGGGCGTAGAGTAGGGGTCGCACTTGAGTGAGACTTAAGGTGTTCGCACAAGAAAATACGTGTGCAGTATGCTGGAAACGGCTCACGCACGATCTGCAACGTCGAATTGCATCGCGAGTGGCGGTCTGAAATGTGAAAGGTACGTAGCCAGCCCGTACCGCAGCAGCGCGACAGATCGCGCATGACTGGTTGGTACTCTGTGTGCGTACACGGCCGGCTCGTGCGTGAGCTGTTTCCAGCATACTGCACACGTATTTTCTTGTGCGAACACCTTTAGAAGAAGTGGTACTACTCGTAGCGGCTCTGCTCGTAGGTTCACCTGTAGTTAATATTTCGACCGAAGAAGATAATGAAATTTTAAAGCAAGGACAGTTGAATTTAACTAAAAAGATAAATTTTTCAAACAAATAAATAAATTTCCAACTAAAATTATGAATCCTAAACCAAACAATGAATTTTTTAAAAAGCAGTTTGATTTTTAACAAAGTAGTTTAATTTTTAATAAAAAATATGAATCCTCAACGAAAACCATTAATGTTAATACAGTGTATTTCAACCAGAAATGATTTAAATTTTAAATACAGAACTGTTGAATTGAGCCAAAAAGTTTTTTTTTTAAATTGGTAAATTTTCAAGCAAGAAAGATTTTTCAGGTAACAGTGAAACAAATGTCAACAAAAATGTTCAATTTTAATGCCAAAAATGTAAAATAAAAAAGAAGTTAAATCTACAACCAAAAAGAATAGCATTAAAACTAAAATGTCTAATTTAAAAAATTAAATTTTCAATCGAATAATTACATTTTTTATAAAAAAGGATAATTTTTTGTCTACACGAAAAATAACAGACTGTATACTAAGAAGAAGAAACTTTTCAGAAAAAAATACGAATGTTCAACTCTAAAAATAATTCTTGCTGCAGAACCCACTAAACAGTTCGAGTGTTTGCCTAATGGTGAACCTATTCCCAGTTTTTCTCGTTGCAGAACATTTTCTTCTTCTTCTTCTTTCTAAAATTCTGACAGGCATTCTCATAACCGATCTCATTCCCCTGTGGATTCGGCTCCACCTGCTACTCCAGGTCTCCTCCAGCATGGCCAAGTTCTTCTCGCGTGATTAGATTTAAACTTGTAGAACTTCGATTTCTTCGTCTTATTCCTCGCAAAAATCCGAGCCGGGAAGTCGAACTTCGAAGAAATATCTTTCCCACCGATAAACGAATTCAATTGAGAGCCACAAATCATTCCCTTAAACCTATATCAGATGAAGAACAAATTGTATTATCAACGTCCAGTGGTGACATCTGTGCAATTTTGTAAAAATATTTAAACAGACACAGAAAAAATCGAAGAATCTCCAATAGGAAACAGAAATTTAATCACAAAGAGTTTTAGGGCAAAACGTTTGTAAAATTCTTCAAAATGTTGATAAGAAAATCAATAAAATAGCCCGCGCGTTTGTTAGATTTTGCGCTTCTCATTCGCTCTTTGCGCTTACACATTTGCCTTACCTTTAAGCCTATTAAAGTTACAAGTCCAAATTGAAAATCACAAAAATGCAGTTTTCACTGTTAAAGTAGAATTTGTAATTTTGTGAGTTTGAATCCTTCTTCTAGATGGCCGCAGGACGAAGAAAATGGAAAGTGATGGAAAATTCTTCTTGACCACGAAAGACCGAAAAATGACAGTACATTTTCTTTTGACCAGGAATTTTCTAAAATTTTTGGAGAAATATCTGTGCGATCACATGCAATATCACAAAATTTAATATAACATGATATAATGCAATTAAGTAGAAGTTCATGTTTTATTTTGTTTTAACGTCAAGATCATTTTCAATTTTTTTCGATTCTGAAATCATTCACTTTTGAAAAATAAAGGTGAAAGCATCGACAACAGTAATTTGATGATTGTGAATTCGCTTTTGTCAAAGCTCTTTCTGCGTTAATAAACACATTTCCATCACGTATCTCGTGCTTCGCACTCGAGTTTATCTCTACAATTT
>NC_046658.1:94027986-94036259 GCF_010883055.1 Belonocnema kinseyi | reverse complement strand
TATTTGAAAATCTTTGAAATACTGTGAAAATATTGCATAAAAAAATATAATTTTTAGATTTCCCATTATTTTGCATGCTGTCAAAATTAGAATTTTTTATTTTTCAAAAAAACTCAAAAAGTTGTTATAATAATCTTGTAGGGCATTTAGAAATCAAACTTTTTCTTCAATTGTCTCTTTTCATATCGTCCGTTATTTGGCTTAGACGGTTCATTTTCGTGTGACAGATAGACACATTCGTAAAAGCCTTTTTTGGGATCCAGAGGGTCTCTAAACATGGACATTTGACAAAAACTGGGGGGGGGGTCAAATTGTACACAAATCTTATACTTTCTCTGATGAGAATGTAAAAAATAATTAATTTGTCAAGAATAATTTTTTGAAAGTTCTTTTTTGGCTTTAATTGTAAAAAATATTATTAAAAAAATGCAATATTGATTTTTTTAAAACCCCACACACGAGACGAAATAAAAATTAAAAGACAAAAGTTGTGCTGAGAATGTGCCCACGCAGCAAGCAGGTTTTTTTACTGATAATGATGTTTTTCATGATTAAAGCTTGAATTACGCATCCTATCAGAAAGTGGTTAATAAAAAATTGGCAGATCTTTTTCAAGTGCACAATTTTTTTCTCGTCACCTTTTACCTTATTTTTCACAGTTTGGCCGCAAAATGTAATTTTTGGATTTTTATTTATTTTGCATGATGTAAAAATTAGAATTTTTGATTTTTGAAGGAAATTCAAAAACTTGTCATGATGATCTTTCAGGGCATTTAGAAATCTAACTTTTTCTTTACCTGCAATTTTCCATATCATGCGTTATTTGGTTTAAAACGTTCATTTTCGTGTCTTTTGGAATTTTGAAAAAGATATAACTCTGGTGATTATTGATTTTATGCAAAAAGTCGTTAGGATAAATTGTTGGAATTTTTTAATACAATCAATGACCGTACAGAGAATTTTTGAATTTCCAAAAAAGTGGTCTCAAAAATATTCAAAATGTGCCCACTTTTTGAATTTTTATCCAAAATTGCTGGCTAACGAACATGACATACATACATACATACAGTCAGACATCTGGACATACAGACACAGACAAAGTATCGTAAAAACCTGTTTTTCTGATTCAGGGGGTCTCAAAACGTGGACGTTAGACAAAAACTAGGGGGGGGGGGGGCAAATTTTACACAAATCTAACAGCTTCTCTGATGAAAATTTGAAAATAAATTATTATATATTACATCGTATTATTATTAAATGTATATGAATATTGCACATCCCGAAGGAAAAAAAGATGATTAGAAATTTTTGCAAAGCAAAAAAACCAAAATGAAACTACCAGACATTCCTAAAAAACTTATCGATGGCAATAATCACTCCACTCCTCCAAGAACGCCTTACAAAGGTTACACTGCGGAAATCGCTCAAGAAATCCATAACTGCCATTGTAGACATTGATCATGTTCCAGAAGTCGCACACGTACACCGACAAGAACAAAAATTGAGATGTGCATTGTACTCGCGAGGCAGTAATCGAAAAAGTCGGGTGGTTCACTGCGCTGACTGTGCGTCTGCACACGAATAATATTTATAAATTAAAAAGAAAAAAAACAACATAGAACATTCGTTTTTACCTTTTGGCATGCGACTAGATGGCACCGCCGGCTTTCTAATACCTTTCATGTACTGCTTTGACAATTATTTCCCGGACATATTTGTATACAATTTACACTGTGAAAAAGTATCATTTCAAGACTGGTTTTCGGTATTGAATCAATCCCCTCCAAGGATATAGTCCTAGGTGACTGAATTCTGATGCCACTTTATTTTGACGCCATTAAACGACGTTTTAGTGAAGCTTTTTGGGATTAAGACCGGACCGAAGTGAGAATAAATTTTTTTATCTTTTATATGTTTTATGTTTCTTTTAGGCATAACTTTGAAATCAATTAAAACAATACTCGCTGTGCATTACTTGAGTTTGCTAGTACGTACCACTTTTAATTCTGAACTTATCAAAGTAAATTAGTGCGAACGATGGTTTCAAAACAAGCCAAGCTGGTATTATAAAGCAGGATGCTAAAAAATTATGCTAGATTAAAATTAAATCATAGTTATTATATTGTAATATTAAAGCATGCTCTATTTCATAAAATGTTTATTTATATATGGATTTCAATGAAATTTGCCAATAAGAACAGAAACATATTTTCAATAAATCGTACACGTGTGACTCTTGGATAAGATTAGATATAATTTTCTTTTCTTCCTTTGCAAAATAAAATATATTAATTGTTTATTTGAAAGCATGATCTTTTTGGGAGGCCATTACATGCCTCAGGTGCAAAAGCAGGGGGGGGGGAGCATCTTGCATTTCCTGACTGCTAATACTTGCCAGTCCACTACTACGAAAACATGTGTTATTATTTACATATCTTATTCATCCTTTCACTTGCATTCAAAATCCCAGTGACCTTTTTTTTAATTATCCGTCTTAGTGCTCGTGGCATTGCCCGAAAGAGTGCATTCACATGTTGGTCCATTCAAAAAGTGTATTTGGAACATTATGCAAAATCATGGCCGTCCTGATCAACTCTCTAAGAAGTATTTGAAGGCTTCTTCTATGTCCATAAAGGTTCCAATCGCGTACTTTTTTTGGTTCAGTTGTCCTTCGCTAAGGATTACTACTCCATTTAAGGCCATTTTGATCGGGTTACAAAACCTATAAGCATGCTGCTCCTCTTGAAGTGGCCTACCTAACAAGACCTTGTTACGTATTTTCTATGCACAAGCCTCTCCATCATATTCAGTAGGAAATATATGAGTATGATTGGACGAAAATCCTTGGTCTGAGTATAATCGGACCTGCCTACTTTCGGATTAGCCCTAGCAAGCCACATGACCCTATCATGATCACTCCAGCCTTCCGTAAGGAAACTGGGTATATGCCATCCGAATTAGGAATCTTGTATGGACTGAAAAAAGTTCATGACCTTCCTGACTTTGGTTTGCTTCAGAGAGAAGATCGAACGCCATTGTCTCTTCGTACACTGTTTTCAATATCTTAGGTGACATTTCAGACTTTATTGTAAATTGATCATTCTTATTAATTTATAATATACGCACTTAATATAAACGACATTCCTTATATTTTTATAATGATATACATATCTTAATAATGTTAATGGAAAACAGTTTCTTATTTTAATCCACTACTGATTCACTTCAATTTAAACGATTGTAAATTTAATCTGCCTTCTAGTATTTGCTGAATAAAACTGGATGTAGCCGTTTTATTGTAAGCAATTGTCAACATTAAGTTTCCCATTGGATACAGCATCCCCCATACGCTCTTTAAAAGAGATTTCAACCTATTTATATGCCCTTGCAGTTAATTAGTTGCATTGTGCGTTGTAAATTCTACCAAGAATGTGAAATACCAGTTCCATCTAAAATTTATGCGAAAAACGATATTAAAAAGAAATTTCTTAAGTAATTATAGGCAGGAACAAATCCCTATAGATGGCCCTTACTGTGAGGGTGCGTGGTATAGCGTTCGCAGATGATAAGGTTATTTTAGCAGAGTCAATAGAAGACTTGCAACGAATATTGAAAGAACTGCATATAAGTATGAAGAATATGGGCCGCAGAATTAACTTTCATGAAAAAAAAATTTATTTTTAAAAGAAGTCTTAAATCGTTTATAACTAAAGAAATTGGTAATCTCGAGTGGCTTTATAAACAGCAAAAAATATGGCAATTAGGAGAATGTCGTGTGGAAAAATATTTTTTTTTAGTGTCAGAAGTTTTGAGAATACTCCACATGTCTATTTTAATTGCAAGTGGTGAAACAGTCACTTATGTCATTTTGTATAAGTCATGTAAAGTCTCCGAAGTCCGATATTCGTATGTAAGTACGTTTTTCATTTTTTTCTGCCATTTTTAACTTTTAATTTCTTTAATTTTTGAAAAATGTAAGAAAATTGTTTTTAAATCTTTCTTCCATTGAAAATTGGTTGTAAAGATTTTATGAAGAATTAATTAATGTTTTACTAGGCTACAAAACTATTTTTTTGAAAGAGCTTGGAACCTACTAGTTGAATTTAGAACATACCTCTAATAGTGTATGATCAAAACTCAAGTGATTTATAGCCCCACTGCTGTACATAATCATAGTTATGGTATTAATAATAAAAATAATTTCACATAGGTAGCTTTTGTGATAATGATTGAAAATAGACGTTAGAGAACGATACTGTCGTTTCAAGATAACCTTTTTTCTTTTTTCTGAGTAATTTCTAAAACATTAAATTAAGAATATGAAAGGCTGCAATACATCTTTTTATTTTTTTAACATATTATGTAGAATTTATATCATTTTGTTCCTCAAAACGTGAAGATTATATAAATAGTGACGTCAGTTCTAAAGAAATATGTCACCTAATTTTGTTTGCAAAAACTCACTCTTATCAAATATGATTCTCTCAGAATGATTAGCTAGACGCCTTCAAACCAAAGCATATCGGCTGTAGTATAGATTATGCACGCTAATTAAGCACTCGAATATTCATCAGTTACATTCTTAATTAAAGATTATTAATCTTATTGAAAAAAATGAGGCCTGTCTTTAAATTTTTTAAATATTATATTTATGTCGCAAGGACAATTCCAGAAATCTCTTTAAAATATCAAATTTTCAGATTTTTACTGTACATTTTTTAATCACTATTATCTTTCGTTAAAAAAATTATGCTATGTTAAACACATTTTCGAACTCACTGAAGGAGATAAAATAGTAGTTGTTGAGTCCCACAATACATGTTTTAGAAAACGTATGAATTACAGGATAGTTAAAAAAATTCCAATTTTTCCATTTGAATCCATATATATCTGACACTCTAAAAGTCATTTTTTTTAACTTTGAAAAGTGTTTTTTTCAGATTAATGTGTTTCCAGAATTCGCCGATATTCAATTATTTATTTAAAAGTAGGAAACTTCATTGAAAGCTAAGATGAAAATTTCAAATTTGCATGTAGACTTGAGGGAGTTATTTGACATAGCATATACGGACTGCATTCCACAGTTGATACTAACGCAAATTTTTGACAAGCAATTGATCTTGAGAATCGGGTCATACTGATGCCCAATTTTCTTATTGAATAAAAAATCCAAAACCTGTATAAAATCGTTAAACATCATTTCGATCAAATTTTAGGATAAAATCAATCATCTAGAATTTTCTGTCTGGTAAAAGTATGGAAATAAAATATAATGCTAGTATAATAATATTATGTAAGAGTTAACATAACATAGCATGGGAAATTTCAAAAAGCTCGAGGTAATGTTCACAACTCCATTAAAATACTGAGCAAACCTAAAAATTCATCCCCAGTACTTTTAATTTAAAAAATTGGAAGTTTCATCACGCGGTTCAGGATATAACTTGATGTATTGTAAAGGTAAATAGAGTGAACATTTTCAATTAATAAATGTAATGGCTGCTTTACATTGTGACACTTAGGATTTATTTAATTAAAATTGCTAGAGGTGGTTTTTGGTAGTAGTTGATGTTCAGACCATAGAAGATAATTAAATTTTTAATCCAAGACAGTTAAATTAACCCAAAAAGACAAATTTTTAGACAAATCAATAAATTTCTAACTAAAATGATGAATCTTGAAATAAAAATGAATTTTGAACAGAGCAGTTTAAATTTCAACTAAGTTGTTTAATTTGTAAGTAAAAAGATGGATACTCAACAAAAATTTTCAATGTTAACACAGTGAGGCTCTTCTGTTGCGCTGGTTTCAGGGCTGGTGGTTGTGGGGAACAAACCCAAGAGACTTCCGTTTTCGGTGTACACTCTATTGTTTGTTCACGCCGGATTGACCACCGCACACGCCCCGGAGTGCCTTTTTCCATTTTCCTACCTGCTGTTTTCTCACTGTATTTCAACCAGAAACGATTCAAATTTTAAATACAAAACAGTTGAATTCAACCAAAAAGAACGATTTTTAAAGAACATTGTTACGTACTGAAGCGAGAAAGATTTTTGAGTCCAGAGTGAAATAAATGTCAACCAAAATATTGAATTTTCGTGCAAAAACGGCCAATTTTTTAAAGAAGAGTCACATCTTCAATAAAAAAATGACCTCCCAACAAAAATGTTACAATTGACCTATGACTTGGGTACGTACCTGAACGTAGAATATTCCGCTCTATCGATTGGAGATGTAAAAAAGGGGGTTTCCATATAAAAAACAAAGTTGACCTTCAAAAAGCCATGAAGTTCAACTTCAAGTTCAAAATGAAGGCCACCATTGAATTCCTCGTTGAAATTTACTTCAGGAATGACCTTAACTGTTCAAAGAATATTTTACCTGAGGAAATATTCAACCGTCTCGGGACTTTTTAGACACCCTGTATATAATTTCAGTAATAAACAGTTGAACATTATGCTTAAAACTTTGTTGAGAACTACGTTAAAAACTATTACTATTGAATTTACAACTCTTGATATTCCAAAATACTATAGTATACTTTAAGAAAAAGGTCATACTCTGTTTTTTGTTGCAGGACTCAGTACACAGTTTGAGTGTTTGCCTAATGGCGAACCTATTCCTGGCGTGCCTCGTAGCGGAGCTTCTTCTTCTTCTTTTTCAACTCCTGAAAGACATTCTCCTGCTAGATCTCATTCTTCTGTGGGATCTCCTCCACCTTATGAGCCACCTCACCGTGCCAGGTCCAGGTCTCCTCCAGCACGGCAAAGTTCTTCTTATGTAATTGGATTTAAAATTGAAGAACTTAAATTTGTTCGACTTATTCCCCGTAACAATCCGAGCCGGGAATTCGAACTTCGAAGATATATCTTTCCCGCCGATAAACGAATTCAATTGAGAGCCACAAATCATTCCCTTAAACCCATACCAGATGTAGAAAAAATTGTATTATCAACGTCCAGTGGTGACATCTGTGCAATTTTGGAAAAATATTCAAACAGACAAACGCTTTTGCGTGGAATATATAAACATAACCCTGATTTTTTTATGAGGTCAGAACGGGTGAAAATAAATATGAATAGCGGCGTGGTTAAAGTATTGACCACAGCAGAAATCACGGAATGCCCAATAGGAAACAAAAATTCAATCACAAAGAGTTATAGAATAATACGTGTGTAAAATTATTCAATCTGTTGACATTACAGGTTTAGATTGAAAATCCCAAAATTACATTTGGAACTGTTTTAGTGGCAACATTAATTTTGTGATTTTCATTCCTTTTTCTAGATGGCCACAGGACCAAGAAACTGGAAAATAACGGGCAATTGTTCGTGCCCACGAAAAATGAAAAACATTATGGCATGATAAAATGCAATTTGTTGTCAGTTCCATTAGAAGTTTTTCCTTATGTCAAGGTCACTTGTTAACTTTTACAATTCTGAAATCATTTAGTTCACAATGCGTTTACAATGCATAATAATTTATTAAAGTTTTTTGTTGAAAATAATGTTTTCTATTTGAAATGACATTATTAGTAATATTCTTTATATTCTTAAAATATTACAAAAACTTCTTTTTTCGAGATTTGATGTTTAGCGTAGCGACTACCTGCAGTGTTCATTGCCAATTTTAGGAATTTAAAAATGCAGTTTCACGATTTTTTAAACTAAGATATAATTAGACTATTACAAATTTAAGGATAAATAATTTTACAATACGTATATATATATATATATATATATGTGTGTGTGTGTGTGTGTGTGTGTGTGTGTGTGTGTGTGTGTGTGTCATAACGGGAACGCTGGGAACTGTTCAATTTACGAATTAAAATGTTTGCACTTTAGCGGCATTAAGTTATGAATTGTTTAGTTTCAAAGACCTTTAAAACTGTTCGTTTCATGCGCTTCGATTATTGAGTGTTTAAATTAAACATTTTTTGAGCTTCACCCGCCTCCAGCGAAATCGCGGTAAAATTTCAGCCATAACCACGTCTCACAACCGAGAGATAGGTGGTTACAGTCTGTAAAGGAATCAATAGGACGATCCAGCAAAAGCCTCGTATACCCTAAGAACTCGGAGCAACCCAAGGACAACCGCCTTCTGCGTTTTTCAAGCAAGTGTTCTAGCATATTGTTGACACACAGGGATGCTTTTTAGGCTATTAGTAAGTAAAAGCTTGGCACCTCCAAGAGCGCCGATGATAAGGACGATCAGTTTAACAGAATATTCCGGGTACAATCGTTACAACTCCCTTATAAGGTCTCGATACCTCT
>NC_046658.1:94021068-94027886 GCF_010883055.1 Belonocnema kinseyi | reverse complement strand
ACATTTAGGTTACAATATCTCGAAAACTGAGGGTGATGGAATTTTTCTGAGGTCGGATTCGGATTCAGCGCAGCAAAAACCTTCGGGTATACTAGGTCTGGTGTCTGGTGCCGGACCTTTATCAAATTTTGTCGGCCTGTGTAATTGACGAAATTTCCTTTTATTAATTAAAAAATTTCGAATTTAAAGGGTTAAAAATAAAAAATTTTTATACTGAAATAATATTTTAAGTCATAATCGAAAACAAATAAATTAATTTTCTAACAAATAATTGCTGTTTTAACTAATACAATTTGCAGGATAAAGTCTAACCAAAAATGGAATAGTTCAATTTCCAGATAAAAGCTGTGATAAAAAATTGAATTGAACAAGGAAAAAAAACGAATTTTCAATAAAATTGTTAAATTTTCAAGGGAACAGGTGAATTTTTGACCAAGAAGGTTAATGTTCTATAAAAAAAAAACGATTTTCAAACTTAACCAATATATACGATTAATTTTTAATCAATCCTATAATAGTTACATTTTCAGATGAAGATAGATAATTAATAACGGAAAAAATTTATTTTCAACAAAGTTGTTGAATTGTCAACCAATCAGATGAATTTTCGACCAAGAAAATCAATGATCTACAAAAAAAGACAAATTTTAAACAAAATACATGAATTTTCAAATTATTTAATTTTAAAGTCAAAAAGACGAATTATCTACAAAAAGTTGAATTTCTTAAACGAAAAATATGAGTTTTCAATCAAAGAGTTAAACTTTCAACCAAATAGTTAAATTTTCAACCATAATTATAAGCCCTTATAAAAAAAACGTATTTTTTTACAAAGTAGTTTAACTCTTAGTGAAATAATCGACTTTTAAACCCAAGAAGATGTACAGTTCATATTTTAACCAAACAATTGCATTTTTGTGCAAAAATGATACATTTTCAACGAAAAAGATTAAATTTGTACTAAAAAAGGTCAATTTAATTTTAATAAATTTTTAAATTTTAAAGTTGAAACGAGTGTTATCTACAAAAAACCTAAATTTTTAACCTAATTTAAAGGCAAATAGTTGAATTTTCAACTATAATTATGAATTCTTAATAAGAAAAAATTAATTTTTTTACTAAGTAGTTCAACTTTAAGTGAATAATCGAATTTTTCACCCAAAAATTATGATTTTTATTTTTAACAATATATTTGCATTTACAACGAAACGACTTTGCAACCAAAAAATATTTACAGTTGATAATTCAACCGAAAAATGTAATTTTTAATCAAAAAGTTTAAATTTTCCATAAAGCAATTTAATAATATAAATATAATTTATATTTCATACTTGAAGTAACCTAACCTCAAAATACACGCATTAAAGAGGCGCGCGAAGTATTCAAATCATGAGAATCGCCAGCCCAGCATCGAAATCTGGAAATATTAAAATCCCAATCTCTTCATTTTATTTCGAAGCAAATAGAGATATAAATAGAACCGCCGAAGTGTCCGTCTCCTACCATATTCACACGGACATAGACGTGTCATAGTATTGGACCACGTCTCGTTTCAGATCTGGGATCACTGCGTCGAAGCCGCTCCAGTCGCACTCTCGCGAATAATGATGTCCCCAAAGAACGATCGAACTGAAAGAAGTTGTTGTGTGTTACCTGTTTGGGCATTGTTACACAATCTGAGAGAAATTTGACGTGACTTGAATTAAGAATAATATTTATATATGGGAAAAAAAACCGCAAGCGGGAAAAACCCGCAAAATCTGATAATTTATTTTATGAGAGAAAAGTAAAGAAGAAGAGTGGGAAGGGGTAGAGGGGACGAAGAATGAAATTTTTTGTTAGACTCATTTCATGAGGAAGTCTTTTGGCATCGCGTGCTTGCGAAGCGGATCATAATCATATTTCCCGAAAGAGGATATATTTTTAGAAGGTGATAGTGATGCTGATTCATAAAATTTAGTGGCGGATTCTTTGATATACTCTGAAATATAAGGTAATTGAAATTCTCTGTAAAGGACAGACATCTTGGTATATCTGGAGGTTTTTGTGATGCGCCTGAGGAATTTATTTTGTATGATCTGGATTTGATTGATATTACGTTTTGACGCACGACCCCAAATTGTGCAGGCGTAGGTTATGATTGGTCGGATAAACATGTTGTAAACTAGGATTCCATATTCAGGTTTAAGACTCGAGTGCCTATTAATAATAGGGCTTAAACGCGAGATAACCCCAAGAACTTTCCCTTTAGCTTCATGGATATGCTGCTTCCAATTTAAACGTTAATCGAGTTTCTCCCCTAGGTATTTTACGGATCTTTTCCACTCTATTGTTACATTAAACATTTTTGGGGGAGATCAGAGATGTCGTTCACGTAGATAATCAGAGATATCGTTCACGTAGATAATAAAGAATATCCGACCTACGATGCTGCCTTGGGGCACATCCGCTCGGATAGGTTTCTCTTTTGAAATTGTCTGGCCTATTTTAACTAAAAATTTTCTGTTAGAATGATAAGAGTATATAAAGAGGATGAGTCCTCTTGGAAAATTATAATTTATTAATTTTCTGAGCAGTATCACTTGTCAGACACTATCAAAAGCTTTTTCTACATCGAGGAAAACAGATCCAGTGTGTTTCCTTTGATTGAAATTTAAGCTAATGGATTCAGTAAGCTAAAGCATCATATGCTGCGTAGAGTGACCTTTTCCAAAACCTTATTGGTGTGATTTAAGGATGCTGTTTTCCTCGAGGTGATAGTTTACGCGAGTGAGTATTAGTTTTTCGAAGATTTTGCTCATTGTATTAAGAAGACTAATGGGCCTGTAGCTGATAGGATGATATGGACAAGAAATCGGAAGTTTTTTAGGACTAAGTTTGAAATTGAATCAGGACCGGAAGCTTTGTTAGTTTTAGTAGTTTTAATTTGTTTTGTTAATTCCTTATGGGTTATTGTCTTGAAATTATCGGTGCTTGGGATTCTAAGAATATCGGAGACAGTTTGTTCACATTCCGCAATGTGCTGAGGGTCGGATGGTTCGTTATGTGGAGCGAAGTTACTTTCATAATTTGCCGTTAGGAGATTTGCTTTATCGGTGGAAAAGAGCGTAAACGTTTGATCTGGATTTTTGAGAGCGGGAATATTAGATCGCGGCTTCGTTAGGGCTGTAGTCATACGATAAATAGAGTTATCTTTAATTTGAAGTTCACCGACTTCTTTATTTCAGTTTTTGCATCTGTGCTCTTGAACTTTAATTGCTATAGTTTCCCGAAGGTGCTTAATAATGTTCTTAAGGATACAGCTTTTAGCTTTTTGGTATTTACGGCAAAGTTTATTGCGAGTGTGGATAAGGTCTTCAGTCTCAGGACTGAGAGGTGGATCGTATTTGTCAATGGTAGTTTAAGGAACTGAACTGTGAATGGCAGTTTTTATGCTAGCGGTACCAATTGCCAATGCTTGCCAATTTGATTTTGCAAAATTATAGCGAGGCGCGACAGGGACTTTTTCACAATTGGTGAAAATGCTTAAAAGGACTGGACGATGATCTGAGTCAAGCTCAATAAGATCAGATTTATGTTTGGTGTTGTGAGGGAAAAAAGTATGCGAGTCTGGTTCTAAGATTGCGAGATTCTTATGATTTATAAATTTAAATAATTGTTTACAGATTTTGTTAGTTCTTCTGCTATTCCAGGATAAGTGTTTAGCATTTAGATCACCTGCAGCAATTACCGAGGGTGCAAGTTTGAGTATTTTTCTGTAGTCATTTTTTAGAAATTCGCGAGAAGGAGTCTTATAGAGCGAGACTATAGCATATGGATTCCCGTGAATTTTTATTTGTATTACAGTAGCTTCGAGGGCTTCAAGTTCAGGAATTATTAGTTCATGGTGATCAATATTTTCTTGAATTAAGATCGCGATACCTCTATTTGTGTTATTCCTGTATAATTTGTAGCCACGAACTAGATTATTGCGTAGGGATTTGCGTGGTAAAGTTTCACTGAGCAAGCGAATGATAATGTTATTTTTGTAGAGGTATATGGCTAATTCATGTCTTTTTTTAAGAATCCCTTGAGCATTCCAAAAAATTATATTTAAAGTGTTGTTATTGAAGGTGGCCATTTTCGATAGCAAGTGACAGTATGTTACTTATAATCTCTGCGGTTGAATTTATAGCTTCGGTTATGTTAATTTTTCCTCCCATAATATCGGAGATTAAGGTTGTAGCTCCTTTTAGTGAATTTACAAGATTTACTTTAATATCCTGGGAGGGATTATTTTTAACGGGGTCAATAGTCGTGGTAATTTTAGTTTGTTGTCCTGGAATTTTCTTTGCAATAGGTGTTTTAGCGCAAGCGCTAGTAATTTCCGTTGTTTTAGATAGTTGCACAGTTTGTGGTTTGATCGCGTGCGCTTCTGAAGTAGATGCAACGGCAGAGCTGTGAAGTTTTAATGTTTGCTATGGCTGGGCAGTGACATGTGGGGTGTATTTACGTATATGATCAACTTTTTGAGAGATTCGAGCAGATGGTTTATTAGGTACCGTTTCTTTACGCGTATTATTAGTTTTTGGCTTATTATTTATAGGTTTCCTGGAAGCTCTTTTAAAGGCAGAACAACCTCTGCAATTAGCGGGGTGGTCTCCTGCACAGTTAGCGCAAGTAGCCGGCTAATCAGGATTCTTTTTGCATTTACAACTTTGCTGCGCGCCACCGAACTTCACACATCATGGAATAGCGTGACACACGTTAAAGCCATGGTGAAACCTTTGGCACTGAAAGCACTGGGAGGTTTCCTTAGGTTTTACGTAGGGCTCGACCTCTATTTTTATAAAAGCAATTGACTTCAGATTGAGAAGCTCTTTTGCTTGAGGGGTATTTGGTAACGTTACCAGAAACATTAGTAAGGCTTTTTTAGTTTTCCGGCTCCTCATTCGAGCAACCGACGTGATTGTGAACCATTCCTCTTTTACTTCGGAGATAACTGAGTCTTCCGGGAACGCAATGGGGATATTTCGTGCCACAAGTTTAATAGGTGGAGAGTCAATGCTTTTATAGAGGTAATATTGGAAGCCTTGCTGCTCTAAATTTGTGATAATTTTCCTATATTTTTCGAGATATGAAATTCGGATGGAATAGATGCCTGACCCGAGATTGTAAACTACCGGCTTAAACTTGGTGTAATCTTTTAACAGTTTATGCAGAACTGTATAGGGTGGTTACCCTCGTCCATAATAACATTAATTGGGGGTATTTTTTGCGGGCCTGTATTCTTTTCCGGATACACGTTCGCGACGTCCTACTACTTTCTCCTATTGAGGTCGCCGAGGATTGGCCACGGGTAGAGCTGACCGATGCATTATCGATTGATTTGGCAAGCTTTCGCTTTTTACTTTTAGACGTGTCGATGGAAAAGTTGTCTTCCGTATCCATGATGGTTAACGCCACTTTGGTGGCACTACTGCTTCCTGTTGGGCATGAAGCTAGGTTTAAGCTCTGTGACATTGGAGTCGCAGAGCGCAAAAGTCTTTAATCAATCGACTTGATGCGTCTGATAGATCAGAATCTATCAATCTATCATAAGCATAAGTCGATCAATCAAATCCTACACTAATCAGAAATCTCACGATTGCAACGAATTCTCTACAGAGGTCATGCCTCCAAAATGTACCGATGCGTCAAATCTGATCACCAATCGAATCAAAAATCAATGCCAGTTCTGACCGACGAGAGCTCTTCCTTATTTATAGAGGAGGCTCGCACGTTGTGTGCGAAGAGGGGATAGAAATGTCGCTTAGTGGCTAGCGCGCGCGAAGAGCAGATATTGTGATGACAGTTGGCTCTTCACGAAAACTGGGGTATCGATGTCGCGTAGTGGCTACCGTGTTCAAAGAGGGGATATTGAAAGTGTCGCGAAATGATCCCGTGGCCCCAACGACGCATTACTGGCTTTCCTAATTGCGCTCCTTTTTACTTTGTCAATCGAGGCAAAAGGCAAATACAAACTTAATACTAACTTATAACTAACGGGTATATTTTCTACGCTACTTATTTCAATTGAAAAGTAAATTTCTATATGATCAGCCCGAAACGTCGCAAGAAAGAATATCGTTAATTATTACTCAAAATTTGTCAGCGAGCTAGCGGGCGACAATATATAAATATTTATTCATTTATTTCAACCGTATTATTTTTAAAGTGACTCAATAAATGTGTTGAAAATGCTCATGTGAAATATATATTATAATAATGCGAAAAACTCATAAATTTTTGCGATGCCATTTTAGAAGCGAAAAAAAAGTTTACATGTAGCGGGGACTTTTTCTACTTCCGTCGCTTCTACAGTTTCCTATGTAAACGTCCCCGGTAGAGTTTCAAATTTTTAATTCAGACAAATTTTGCTTTCCAAATTATTCATTTATTTTCGCATAATTAAATATTTTAAGAGTTCTTTTCTTAATAAATGTGCTTTCTAAATAGTATTGCCCAAATTTATAAATTATATGAAAACAAAACAACGTATATGTCAGCAACGCTTTCGGACATGTTTTATTTGAGTTTAAAAGAAAAAAATCCCAACGTTTTGGAAATTCACCATTTCCATCATCAGGGGAAAACCGATTGTCTCATTTGGTTTAAAAAAGGCATGTTTAGGCACAATTATAGTTGATGTGCAATTAATATAAGTAAATCTTGAACGTCCGAGAAACCAATGTAGGAAGATGAAAACAAAACAACTTAGTTGTCAGCAACGCTGACGGATGCGTTTTATTTGGAAGTTTTATTTGTTTGCTGACAACTAAGTTGTTTTGTTTTCATCT
>NC_046658.1:94011763-94020968 GCF_010883055.1 Belonocnema kinseyi | reverse complement strand
CAACGCTGACGGATGCGTTTTATTTGGAAGTTTTATTTGTTTGCTGACAACTAAGTTGTTTTGTTTTCATCTTCCTACATTGGTTTCTCGGACGTTCAAGATTTACTTATATTAATTGCACATCAAATAGAATTGTGCCTAAACATGCCTTTTTTGAGCCAAATGACACAATCGATTCTCTCCTTGATGATGGAAATAGTGAATTTCCGAAACGTTGGGATTTTTTTCTTCTAAACTCAAATAAAACTGGGCCTACAGCGTTACTGACAACTTAGTTGTTTTGTTTTCATCTTCCTGCATTGGTTTCTCAGACGTTAAAGATTTACTTATATAAATTATATATTGTTTTAACTTTTTTAAATACAAAAATAAACCAGTTTCTTATATAGTTATTTTTTTTAATTTGATAACACACATTACATATGTTTAAAAAGGCAAATCCTTTAACAATATCAAAAAATTGTGCGCATACATTTCTTAGTGTACTTAAATAATGATAAGGAATATAAATTTTTCTGGATTTTGCGATACATTAATAAGCAGTTTCGGTATAAATTACATAAACAAGTAACACAAATTTATTATAATTTCAAACGACGAAGAAATCTCAATTTTTTGCCGATTTTAAACCATTTTTCGTGGCCCTTAAAATTGAAATATTCGAGATTTTCGAACTCATAGTTTTTTATTTACAGTAATAAAAATAAAGTGATAATAATTAAAGCATTTAAATTTGAACTCTTTTCACTATAAAACTTGGAACAGTGAAGCTCAAAAAATGTTTAATTTAAACGCTGAATAATCGACGCGCATGAATCAAACAGTTTCAAAGGTCTTTGAAACTAAACAATTCATAACTTAATGCCGTTAAAGTGCAAACATTTTAATTTGTAAATTGAACAGTTCCCAGCGTTCCTGTTAGAACTCATAAATATAAGTGTTGTAAAATTGTTTATCCTTAAATTTGTAATAGTCTAATTATAGCTTAGTTTTAAAAAATCGTGAAACTGCATTTTTAAATTCCTGAAATTGGAAATGTACACTGAAGGTAGTCGCTGTGCTAAAATTCAAATCTCGAAAAAAGAAGTTATTGTAATATTTTAAGAATATAAAGAATATTACTAATAATTTAATTTCAAATAGAAAACATTCTTTTCAACATAAAAACTTTAATAAATTATTATGCATTGTAAACGCATTGTGAACTGAATGATTTCAGAATTGCAAAAGTTAACAAGTGACCTTGACATAAGGAAAAACTAAATTGAATTTTATCATTCCATAATGTTTTTCATTTTTCAATCTAGACCTGTAATGTCAACAGTTTGAACAATTTTACACACGTATTATTCTGTAACTCTTTGTGATTAAATTTTTGTTTCCTATTGGACATTCCGTGATTTCTGCTGCGGTCAATACTTTAACCACGCCGCTATTCATGTTTATTTTCACCCGTTCTGACCTCATAAAAATATCAGGATTAACCTTATATATTCCTCGAAAAAGCGTCTGTCTGTTTGAATATTTTTTTAAAATTGCATAGATGTCACCACTGGACGTTGATAATACAATTTGTTCTTTGTTTGGAATGGGCTCAAGAGCATGATTTGTGGTTTTTATTTGAATTCGATTACCTGAAGGAAAAATGTATCTTCGAAGTTCGAATTCCCGGCTTGGATTGTTGCAGGGAATAAGTCGAAAAAATTTAAGTTCTTCAATTTTAATTCCAATTACGTGAGAGGAACTTTGCCATTCTGGAGGAGACCTGGACCTGGAACGATGAGGTGGCTCATCAGGTGGAGGAGAACTCACAGAAGAATGAGATCTAGCAGGAGAATGTCTTTCAGAAGTTGAAAAAGAAGAAGAAGAAGAAGCTTCGCCACGAGGCACGCCAGGAATAGGTTCGCCATTAGGCAAACACTCAAACTGTGTACTGAGTCCTGCAACAAAAAACAGAGTATGACCTTTTTCTTAAAGTATACTATAGTATTTTGAAATATCAAGAGTTTTAAATTCAATTGTAATAGTTTTTAGAGTAGTTCTCAACAAAGTTGTAAACATTATGTTCAACTGTTTATTACTAAAATTATATACAGGGTGTCTAAAAAGTCCCGGGACTGTTAGATATTTCCTCAGGTAAAATATTCTTCAAGAAAGTGAAGGTCATTCCTGAAGTAAATTTCAACGAGGAATTCAATGGTGGCCTTCATTTTGACCTTGAAGTTGACTTTCATGGCTTTTTGAAGGTCATTTTTTTTTAATTGAAACTCCCTTTTTTACATCTGCAATCGATAGAGCGGAAAATTCTACGTTCAGCTACGTACCCAAGTCATAGGTCACTTGTAACAGTGAAGGTCAGCTAGAGCTTATTTGAAATTAACAAAGTTTTCCAAAAGGGTCAGTGTAATTCCTGAAGTAAATTTCAACGAGAAATTCATTGGTGAGCTCTGAATTGATCTTGGTTACAGCGTTTTGATTACTGTCAAATCATAAGAAAATTTTTCATCAAAAGTTCCAGGTGTTCTGGTGAGAGTTCTGTTGCTCCCCGAAGAGTTATACAGTCCTATACCGTTTTTCGATACCTAAGTGAATACCTAAGGCGATACCATAAGTCCTATACCGTTTTTCCATACGAATATTACGAATCGAAACTCAATGTACGTATTACGAATGCATACTTACTATCTTTCACTAAAAGATTATCATGGCGCAAGCTAAACTTTCGGAACGAGAGAGAGTATCGGTATTATTGATACGTAGTTGGGGAGATCGAGTTCGATTTTATGATTAAGTTCGTTTGCTTTCTAATCGCACTTTTCGTAATGGAGAAGGGTAAAATCGTGTCTCAAAATCAACAATTGAAAGAACTGTAAGGCGCTTTATGAAACACGGATCTATCAAGGACCTTCAGAGAACTGGTCGGGCAAAATCTTCAGGAACTGAGGAGATGCAGATAGACATAACCCAAGCATTTGTTGAAAATCCACACATTAGTTTACGTCAAACTAGTGATGAGCGTGACGTTGCTCCTGAGACAGTACGGAATATTTTAAAAAGCATTAATTTCCATCCTTACAAAGTTCATCTGGTACACGAGCTCAATAAAGACGATCCTGATCGTCGGGTTGAATTTTGTGAAATTATGATGGACAGAATTGATAGAGATCCTCTTTTCTTGTACAATGCAGTATTTTCAGATGAATCTACTTTCACTTTAAAAAGGTGAAGTTAACAGTCAAAATTATAGATATTGGTCGGACACAAATCCTGATTGAATGTTGGAGTCACACACAATATCCACAAAATATTAATGTTTGGGCCGGTATCTTGAATGATACATTGATCGGCCCTTTCTTCATCGATGGTAATCTCAATGTCCGTGCATATGAAGAGCTTCTCAGAAACCAAATTGTACCAAGAATAAGGGAGATTACGGGCGCTAATTTTCAAAATATTTGGTTCCAGCAGGACGGAGCAGCGGCTCATTAGGGTAGGGAGGTTCGAGCATATTTGGATACTCAGTTCCCTCAAAGGTGCACTGGAAGAAGGGGTGAAATCGAGTGGTCTGCTAGATCTCCTGATCTGACGCCTCTCGACTATTTTCTTAGAGGTTATTTAAAGAGCAAAGTACACTCAACGCAACTGCAAAGCTTAGACGAATTGCAGAATCGGATTCTGCAACAGGCTACTTTAATTAATAGGGAGATGATTCGTAATATTGAAACTCATTTTCACAATCGGATATCTTTTTGTCAAGAAGCTCAAGGTTTTCAGTTCGAACATCTTCACTGAAGCATGAGAGGGAAGGGGACTCACGCTAATCAAGCACTTCAAAGGGAACAGAATTTAGTACGTCCACGTCGTTGTTCCTGGGTAATGCTAAACGTAAACGTAAACTGCTTGGAAAAAACCTTGAAAAAAACCCTGAAGATCATCAGAAATTGCACTCACCTCTTAGAAAACCTTGTTAATTTCAAATAACCTCTAACTGACCTTGAACGTTACAATTGACCTATGACTTGAGTATGTACCTGAACGTAGAATTTTCCGCTCTATCGATTGCACATGTAAAAAAGGGGGTCTTAATTTTAAAAAAAAACAAAGTTGACCTTTAGAAAGCCATGAAGGTCAACTTCAAGGTCAAAATGAAGCCCACTATTGTATTTTTCGTTTAAATTTACTTCAGGAATTACACTGACCTCTTGAAAAACTTTGTTCATTTTAAATAACCTCTAACTGACCTTGAACGTCACAATTGACATATGACTTGGGTACGTATCTGAACGTAGAATTTTCCGCTCTATCGATTGCAGATGTGAAAATGGGAGTTTCCATTTTAAAAAAACAAAGTTGACCTTCAAAAAGCCATGAAGGTCAACTTCAAAGTCAAAATAAATGTCACCATTGGGTTCCTCGTTGAAAGCTACTTCAGGAATGATCTTCACTTTTTTGAAAAATCTTTTACCTGAGGAAATATCCAACCGTCCCGGGACTGTTTAGACACCCTATATGTATGTATATGTGTATGTTTATGCTATGTCAAATAACTCCCTCAATTCCACATGCAAATTGGAAATTTTCAACTGAGCTTTCTATGAAGTTTCCTACTTTTAAATAAATCATTAAATATCGACGAATTCTGGAAACACGTTAATGTGGAACAGCACTTTTTGATGTTAAAAAAAATGGAAAAATTGGAACCTTCTTAAATATTTTGTACAATTCATACGTTTTTCAAAACATGCATTGTGGGACTCAAAAACTACTATTTTATCTCCTTTAGTGAGGTCGGAAATATGTTTAGCATAGCATAATTTTATTAACGAAAGATAATAGTGATTAAAAAATGTACAGTAAAAATCTGAAAATTTATTATTTTAAAGAGATTACATGACTTGTCCTTTCGTGATAAAAATAATATTTAAATAAAAATATATTTCTGGTAATTAAAAATGAAATTCTTTAATGTACATAAGCTGTTGTTTTATTAAAGTATGTAAATTGAAAAGATTATTGTTAAAAAATTGTAATGTGCTGCATGCACCAATTTACTTAAACGTATAAACTGTTTTTAATTTCACGAGAGTAAATCAAAATGATTACGTCGTAAGATCGTACTTTGCGTAATTGCTTCGTACCTAATCGGTACTAAGCTAAAATTAGACATGTATTATATTATTATATTTACCAATAAAATAAGGGCTAACGACAAAGGGTAATACCAAATTAAAGACAGGCCTCATCTTTTTTAATAAGATTAATAATCTTTAATTGAGAATGAACTGATAAATATTCGAGTGCTTAAGTAGCGTGTATAATCTATACTACAGTCGGTATGTTTTGGTTTGAAGACGTCAAGCTAATCATTCTGCGATATTCATATTTGATAAGTGTGAGTTTTTGCAAACAAAATTAGGTGACATATTTCTTTAGAACTGACGTCAACATTTATATAATTTTCAACGTTTTGAGGAAAGCTTATCAACAAAGTGATATAAATTCTACGTAATATCTTAAAAAAAATAAAAAGATGTATTGGAGCCTTTCATATTCTTGATCTAATGTTTTAGAAATTACTCAGATAAAAGAAAAAAGGTTATCTTGAAACGACAGTATTGTTCTTACATTTTTCAAAAATTAAAGAAATTAAAAGTTAAACATGGCAGAAAAAATTGAAAAACGTATTTACATAAGAATATCGGAATTCGGAGACCTTACATGACGTATACAAAAATGATATAAGTGACTGTTTCACCATTTGCAATTAAAATAGTCATGTGGCGTATTCTCAAAACTTCTGACACTAAAAAGAAATATTTTTCTACACGACATTCTCCCGATTGTCATACTTTTTGCTTTTTATAAAGCCACTGGAGGTTACCAATTTCTTTAGTTTTAAACGTTTTATGACTTCTTTTAAACACTCAAGTTTTTTTCTTGAAAGTTAATTCTGCGGCCCATATTCTTCATACTTATATGCAGTTCTTTCAATATTCGTTGCAAGTCTTAAATTGACTCTGCTAGAATAACCTTATCATCTGCGAACGCTATACCACGCACCTTCACAGTAAGGGCCATTTATAGGGATTTTTTCCTGCATATAATTACTTAAGAAATTTCTTTTTAATATCGTTTTTTGCATGAATTTTAGATGGAACTGGTATTTCACATTCTTGGTAGAATTTTCAACGAAATCTCTTTTAAACAGAGTATGGGGGGTGCTGTATCCAATAAGAAACTTAATGTTGACAATCTCTTACAATAAAACGGCGAAGTCTAGTTTTATTCAGCAAATACTAGAAGGCAGATTAAATTTACAATCGTTTAAATAGAAGTGAATCAGTAGTAGATTAAAATAAGAAACTGTTTTCCATTCATTAACAATATTAAGATATGTATATTATTATAAGAATATAAGGAATGTTGTTTATATTAAGTGCGTATATTATAAATTAGTAAGCAATATCAATCTACAATATAGTCTGAAATGTCACCTAAGATATTCAAAACAGTGTACGAAGAAAAAATGGCGTTCGATCTTCTCTCTAAGGCAAACCAAAGTCAGGAAGGTCATGAACTTTTTACAGTCCATACAAGATTCCCAATTCGGATGGGATATACCCAGTGTCCCTGCGGAAGACTGGAGATATCATGATAGGTTCATGAGGCTTGCTAGGGCTAATCCGAAAGTAGGCAGGTCCGATTATACTCAGACCAAGGAATTTCGTCCAATCATCCTCACATATTTCCTACTAAATATGATGGAGATGCTTGTGGATAGAAAATACTTAACAATGTCTTATTAGGTAGGCCACTTCAAGAGGAGCAGCATGCTTATAGGTTTTGTAACCCGACCAAAATGGCCTTAAATGGAATAGTAATCCTTAGCGAAGGACAACCGAAGCAAAAAAGCTACGCGATTGGAACCTTTATGGACATAGAAGAAGCCTTCAACTACTTTTTAGAGAGTTGATCAGGACGGTCATGATTTTGCATAATTTTCCAAATGCACTTTTTGAATGGACCAACATGTGAATGCACTCTTGCGGGCAATGCAACGAGCACTATGGACACTGGTAAGACGGACAATTAAAAAAAAAGGTCACTGGGATTTTGAATACAAGTGAAAGGATGAATAAGATATATAAATAATAACACATGCTTTAGTAGTGGTGGACTATCATGTATTAGCAGTCAGGAATTCCAAGATGCTCTCCCCCCCCCCCCTGTTTTTGCACCTGAGACATGTAATGGCCTCCCAAAAATATTATACTTCTAATAAACAATTAATATATTTTATTTTGCAAAGGAAGAAAAGAAAATTATATCTAATCTTATCCACGAGTCACACGTGTACGATTTATTGAAAATATGTTTCTGTTTCAAAAATATCATAATTTCGGGACGCCTATGTATATATTTAAAGCATCATTAAGGTAAAGACACCAGATATTGAAATTCGACCTGTGAGTGACACCCTGGATGAATTTTTTATTTTATTGGCAAATTTAATTGAAATCCATATGTAAATAAAGATTTTGTAAACAGAGCATGCTTTAATATTACAATATAACAAATACGATTTAAGTTTAATCTAGCATAATTTTTTAGTATCCTGCTTTATAATACCAGCTTGGCTTGTTTTGAAACCATCGTTCGCACTAATTTACTTTGATAAGTTCAGAATTAAAAGTGGTACGTACTAGCAAACTCAAATAATGCACAGGGAGTATTATTTTAATTGCTTACAACGTTATGCCTAAAAGAAACATGAAACATATAAAAGAAAAAAAAATTTACTCTCACTTCGGCCCTGTCTTCATTCCAAAAAGCTTCACTAAAACGTCGTTTAATGGCGTCAAAATAAAGTGGCATCAGAATTCAGTCACCTAGGACTATATCCTTAGAGGGGATTGATTCAATACCGAAAATCAGTCTTGAAATGATACTTTTTCACAGTGTAAATTGTATACAAATATATCCGGGAAATAATTGTGAAAGCAGTACATGAAAGGTATTAGAAAGCCAGCGGTGCCATCTAGTCGCATGCCTCTCAAGTAGAGAAAGTGACAAGTAGGAAGAGTGCTCAGCAACCACAGTGGATTCGATGCACTGTCTGTCAAAACAAATATTGTTCAAAATAAAGAGGTGAAGCTTTGGTCACTGAATCTGAGCTTTGGTGCGTATGTGTCTGGCGGACAAAGGTTTCTATAATGATTCGTTATAAGAAATCATAATAACCGGTCAAAGGTACAAAAACGTTATTTTTATTTTATGTGTGCTAAACATAGAAAACAATTGTTGCAAACGTTCAAAAAGGTAAAAACGAATGTTCTATGTTATTTTTTTTCTTCTTAATTTATAAATTTTATTCGTGTGCAGACGCACAGACAGCGCAGAGAACCACCCGCCTTTTTCGTTTGCTGCCTCGCGAGTACAATGCACATCTCAATTTTTGTTCTTGCCGGTGTACGTGACTTCTGGAACATGATCAATGTCTACAATGGCAGTTATGGATTTCTAGAGCGATATCCGCAGTGTAACCTTTGTAAGGCATTCCTGGAGAAGTGGAGTGATTATTGCCATCGATAAGTTTTTTAGGAATGTTCGGTAGTTTAATTTTGGTTTTTTTGCTTTGCAAGAATTTCTAATCATTGCATTAATTGCAGCTTGATCTATTATTCCGAAGAGTATCCTCATGGGCCATCGCTTAGTTTTCCTTACCACGGAATACTCGTGGCAGAGCTGATCGAATGAATGCAAGATGATGAGAAAAAAACTATCTTGTTTTCCTTCGGGGTGTAGCAAATCGGTGTTATTCCCGAGCCATATCCAAAGTGCGGCACTCCTACTTCTATACCTTTCTTGAAAGATTCCGGAATTTCGAGTTTATTCTTGCGTACAGTTCCTACGATCGTGAGTGAGTGTTTCTTCAGCACTTTTCGCACTAAATTCACTGATTCCGACACATGGGTTCACATTCCTCAGAAAAAAAGTTTTGAATCATTGAGCATTATGATTTTTAATCCATATTTATCGGATTTAGATTTAATATACATAATGAAAGAGCAACGTCCGCGAAATCCGAGGAGCTATGAATCAATTGTGCAATATTCATATACATTTAATAATAATATAATATAATATATAATATTTTTTTCACATTCTCATCAGAGAAGGTATTAGATTTGTGTAAAATTTGACC
>NC_046658.1:94010725-94011751 GCF_010883055.1 Belonocnema kinseyi | reverse complement strand
CCCCCCCCCCCCTCCCTAGTTACTGTCAAATGTCCACATTTTAAGACCCCCTGAATCCGAAAAACACGTTTTTACGAAAGTTTCTCTGTGTTTGTCTATATGTCTTACTGTATGTATTTATGTACGTCTGTCTGTATGACTGTGTGCGCGATAACTGTTGAAAAAATTAATCTATCAGATTGGGCTTTGTAACACTCCTTAAATGTCCGAAAATAAATGTCATGTTCGTTAGCCAGAAATTTTGGATAAAAATTCAAAAAGTGGGCACATTTTGAATATTTTTGAGACCACTTTTTTGGAAATTCAGAAATTCTCTGTACAGTCATTGATATTATTAAAAAATTCCAACAATTTAACCTAACGACTTTTTGCATAAAACCAATAATTACCAGAGTTATAGCATTTGCAAAATTTCAAAAGACATGAAAATGAACGTTTTAAACCAAATAACGCATGATACTTTTTGATAGGATGCGTAATTTAAGCTTTAATCATGAAAAACATCCTTATCAGTAAAAAAAATCTGCCTGCTGCGTGGGCACATTCTCAGCACAACTTTTGTCTTTTAATTTATGTTTCGTCTCGTGTGTGGGGTTTTAAAAAATGCAATTTTGGATTTTTTTAATACTATTTTTTACAATAAAAGCCAAAAAAAGGAACTATCAAAAAATTATTCATGACAAATTTATTAATTTTTACATTCTCCTTAGAGAAAGAATAAGATTTGTGTAAACTTTGACCCCCACCCCAGTTTTTGTCAAATGTCCACGTTTGGAGACCCTCTGAATCCGAAAAAAGGCTTTTACGAATGTATCTATCTGTTTGTCTGCCTGTATGTATGTATGCATATCTGTCTGTGAGCCAGCCATTTTTCATATAAAATTCAAAAAGTGAACACATTTTGAATATTTTCGAGACCACTTTTTCGAAAATTCAAAATTTATCTGTACGGGTGTTTATAGTATTCAAAAAGTTGAAATATTTATCCTGATGACTTTTTTCATAAAACCAAAAATTACTAGAGTT
>NC_046658.1:94008483-94010625 GCF_010883055.1 Belonocnema kinseyi | reverse complement strand
GTAACCTTATGGATGCTATCAATATAGCATGCAAAAGGGTGAGTGCTCTAAATCTACCCTGAGGTTAACTAGGAGAGGGAGAATCTCCCCGTATAAATTTTATATGTAATATAATTTCATAAATGAGAGGGTTGCACGGAGTAAAAGTGTAAGATTTCAATAAACATCAATTTATTCAAAAATCCCTACTCTAACTCAAGTACATTATCTTTATGTGCCCTGGCTAATCTTATTTCAATCTTTGGTAAGACATGGGAATCTCCCTAGAAATTATAATTCTACGACACAGTCTTATACATCCAACCTTTTAGGCTCAATATAATTCTAAAAATCTTATATGTAAAATGCTACTAGAGCTATATCTTTATATTCAAATCTCAATCGAAAAATTCTCAGTATTTCAAACTTATTTACTAGAATAAATCTCTCCTACAATGACAGTACACCTGTTGAAAATGGTTAATTACCTGAGGAAACTAGCCTTACTGACCTAGTGAACTATATTCTTACAGTAGCTATCTGACTACGATAATGATCTTTCACAATAGAAAAGGATATTAAGCCCTGTAATAGATAATTAGTCTTTATGAGGTGTCACCATGAAAGGCTGATGCACCTGACGCACTACAACTAGCCTGAGTTGAGGCGTCCTCGGACTCCAGGTGTTTCTACCTACTTCCTGAGAGGGATAGAGAGAATGCTCTTCCGGAGCGAGAGAGAGGTTTACCTCAAGGTGACACTTTAGGGTCGAAAGCTTAGAGATGCCTCTATCGAAGGCTGGCAAATGTTGAAAATTATTTTCTATTGCCTGGCACTCAGGTTAAGCCGTTTTCTAGACAGGTTTCGAGCAAATATTCACTCGTCCACTCCTAAGCAGCTAAGGTGAATGACAAGAATAATAAATCTTCACGTCCAACTTCTTGGCCCCGGGGACGAGAAATTTATCTTGTTCGTGACGTCTGTAGTCACAGTGAAAATTTTTATGCATTAGCGAAAATAATTTATTACCATTTATTTCTGGTAATCAGAATCTATAATCTTATTTTTTCGTCTTAATTTAAAAGAAGGTCACTGCCTCAGATATTCAATTTTGTGGAATCGCACACAAAAATCGCCTTGAAATAAAAGAAAGTGGAAATAAATATGGAAATAAATTCACTCGTCCTCTCCTCAAGTACGCTACGCTTGCCTACGAAAAATAATAGAGATGGGTTTTCTTCCAAATCTATTAGGTATCAACTTAGAAAAGAGAGACTCTCTCCTAAGGATTTCTTCTGCGAGTTGCCTTGCAGAATTCAACTGCCGTTTTCGACTTGTGCGGCCCTTTTTATAGGGCTCACCCTGTTCTCGTCTCCCATGATACATGCGAAGATGTATAATGGGAGATCTCGAAGTCTGCGCTCCTCTAAAGCTCCTAGGAAGATGCAATTTTTCTATATATCTTCCCAGGAGTTGAACGTTTTGCCTGCCTTCAGGATTTTTGACATAACTGACCCGAAGAACTAAAGGCCAATAACTTGTCTGAACACGCTTTATAAGATATTCACAGCCATCCTAAATGATAGGACTGTTCGGGCAATTGAACATGTGTGGCAAGAAATGTATGAACAACGAGGTTCAAAGAAAGGCGTAGCCGGATGTCGCGAGAACCTGCTCATCGATAGATGTGTCTGCAAAGATGCAGCATTCTACCAGCGTGACCTATCGATGGCCTGGATTGATTATCGAAAAGCTTTTGATTCGACATCCCATAGACTTATCATCTGTCTTTTGGAAATCTTAAAGGTTCATCCGCAAATAGTTGGGTGCATAGAGAGATTGATGCCGCTTTGGAAAACCAGATTTACTATCTCATCTGGCAAAAATCGTGTGACAACTGACAAGGTCACGTTTCAGAGAGGTGCCTTTCAGGGCAATACCATGAGCCCACTCCTCTTTTGCCTTACATTATTGCCACTATCTCTAGCCCTACGCCATTCCGAAGGGTACTTGTGCGGCAAACCTGCAGATCCAAAGTACAAGGTCACTCATGTTTTTTATATGGACGATCTTAAGATCTATGCTAAAAACAGAGAACAACTGCATCTAGCTCTGGGGATTGTCGAACGATATACTAAGGAAATTGGAATGGAATTTGGGTTA
>NC_046658.1:94007232-94008383 GCF_010883055.1 Belonocnema kinseyi | reverse complement strand
ATTTTTTTTGTGAACCATTTTCCAAAGCTTTTCGAGTCTGTAAATAACCTGGAATCTCACTAACGGATGGAATAAATGTCTAAACTTTGAGAATCCATGGTTCAAAGATCGATTTTTCGTTTCAGTATTTTCAAAATGGCGTCTCAATTTCGACCAAGAAAATCAATGATCTGCAAAAAAAGACAAATTTTAAACAAAATACATGAATTTTCAAATTATTTAATTTTAAAGTCAAAAAGACGAATTATCTACAAAAGTTGAATTTCTTAAACGAAAAATATGAGTTTTCAATCAAAGAGTTAAACTGTGTGAGTTGGAATCTGTGGAACTTCTGGCGGGGAGAGGTCCTTTAAGCACTCAGTTGTATGTGTATGTATGTGAGTCGGAGTCTGTGGACACTCTGGAAGGGAGGGGTCCGTTAAGTACTCGATTGTGTGTGCGTGTGTTGCACCGTACCCGACGGACCCTCTGACATGTGTTTTTATTAGCAGGTGGGATTCAGAGAGGTAGGAATAGATAAAAAAACCTAAACAACTTTATTAAAATCAACAAGAAAGAATCCAAAAATAAAAGAAGGGGAATAAAGGTGTTAAATAAAATAAAACAAAGAAACAATCCTACGTGATTAAAAATCAGGGCGAAGCTCAGGATTGCCAGCAAGAGGCAAGAGGGTCTGCAGCTTCGCGGCGGATGATTCTCGACAATGAATATTGTTGTCAGGTTGGTGCGTCTAGCTCCGGCGTGTGTTGAGGTGTAGAGATTCTGCGTTGCGTGCTGGAAAAAAGGGGTGGGGATGAGGAGGGCCCAGCCATCGCCCCCTCTCGTGAGAACCAATGCACGGGAGTGAGTGGCTGGCACGTCGAAGCAGTGATCCCATATCTGAAACGAGACGTGGTCCAATACTATGACACGTCTATGTCCGTGTGAATATGGTAGGAGACGATATAAATGCCTAGGTTGCGCGCGCAACCCATTTCTCCTCTTCTGAATTTGAAGACTCGAAGGTGCACGATTGCCGGTCAGAACACTTCGGCGGTTCTATTTATATCTCTATCTGCTTCGAAATAAAATGAAGAGATTGGGATTTTAATATTTCTAGATTTCGATGCGGGGATGGTGATTCTCATGATTTGAATACTTCGCGCGCCTCT
>NC_046658.1:94003909-94007132 GCF_010883055.1 Belonocnema kinseyi | reverse complement strand
ATATTATAATAGTTAACAATTCGTCTTTCTTTGTAGAAATTAAATTGCTTTATGGAAAATGTATACTATTTGATTAAAAATTACATTTTTCGGTTGAATTATCAACTGTAAATATTTTTGGTCGCATAGTCGTTTTGTTGTAAATGCAACTATATTGTTAAAAATTAAGATCATAATTTTTGGGTGGAAAATTCGATTATTCACTTAAAGTTGAACTACTTAGTAAAAAAATTAATTTTTTCTTGTTAAGGATTCACAATTATAGTTGAAAATTCAACTATTTGCCTTTAAATTAGGTTAAAAATTCAGCTTTTTTGTAGATAACACTCTTTCTGACTTTAAAATTTAAAAATTTATTAAAATTAAATTGATCTTTTTTAGTAGAAATTTAATCTTTTTGGTTGAAAATGTATCATTTTTGCACAAAAATGCAATTGTTTGGTTAAAATATGAACTGTACATCTTCTTGGGTTTAAAATTTGATTATTTCACTAAAAGTTGAACTACTTTGTAAAAAAATACGTTTTTTTATAAGGGTTTATAATTATGGTCGAAAATTCATCTGATTGGTTGACAATTCAACAACTTTGTTGAAAATAAATTTTGTCCGTTATTAATTATCTATCTTCATCTGAAAATGTAACTATTATAGGATTGATTAAAAATTAATCGTATATATTGGTTAAGTTTGAAAATCGTTTTTTTTTTTATAGAACATTAATCTTCTTGGTCAAAAATTCACCTGTTCCCTTGAAAATTTAACAATTTTATTGAAAATTCGTTTTTTTTCCTTGTTGAATTCAATTTTTTATCACAGCTTTTATTTGTAAATTGAACTATTCCATTTTTGGTTAGACTTTATCCTGTAAATTGTATTAGTTAAAACACCAATTATTTGTTAGAAAATTAATTTATTTGTTTTCGATTATGACTTAAAATATTATTTCAGTATAAAAATGTTTCATTTTTAACCCTTTCAATTTGAAATTTTTTAACTAATAAAAGGAAATTTCGTTAATTATCAGCAATATTTGAGCGTTCATTTAAAAAAATCCATTACGAACAACTGTTAAAAACTATACAAATTTGAACAGAATAGTTCGAAATAGAAAGCCTTGAATTGTTAAATTTGTAATGAGCTACATTTTAAGTTTAAACGCTACAATTTTAATTTAAAAAAAGATTCAGAATTAATTTAAAACTTGAAAATATTTCAAATAATTTGAAACACGATTTAGACTTTTGCAGATTAAAAAAAAAAAGCTTTTTGAGAATTGTACAGTATTTGAAAAGAATAACAAAAATTGTTGTGATTTCTAAGAACATTGAAAATGATTTTTTATTTTGACAAATAAATTTTAATCGAGTATTTGAAAACATTTTAAAAATTAAAAAAAAAGCATCCGGAAGATTTTAAGGAAAATTTTGTTATTTTGCAGTTTTTTTAATGTTAGGAAAAAAATCTAATTAACAAAATCTATCAATTTTCAACCCAAAAGTTTACTTTTTAACAAATTAAATTAATTTTCTATCAAATAATTGGTGTTTTAACTAATACAATGTACTGGATAAAGTTTCAAACAAAAATTGAATGGTTCAATTTCCAGATAAAAATGATTGAATTTTAATCAATCATAGAATAGTTACATTTTCAGATAAAAAGATTAAATTTCTACCAAGCAAGGTCAATTTCCAACAAAATATATGAACTTTCAACAAAATTATTTAATTTTAAAGTCAAAAAGAGTATCATGTACAAAAAGCTGAATCTTTAACCCAAAAATATGATTTTTCAACCAAAATTTTAATTGTCGACCAAATAGTTTAACTTTCTACCAAATTGTTGACTTCTAACGCCCAAAGAGGCAATTTTAACAAAAAAGTAAAATTTTTAATAAAAAATTTAATTTCAAGGCAAATAGTTAAATTTTCAACCATAATTATGAATCCTTAATAAGAAAAAATTAATTTTTTTACTAAGTACTTCAACTGTAAGTGAAAGTTAAACTATTTGGTCGACAATTAAAATTTTGGTTGAAAAATCATATTTTTGGGTTAAAAATTCAGCTTTTTTGTAGATAATACTCTTTTTAACTTTAAAATTAAATAATTTTGTTGAAAGTTCGTATATATTGTTCGAAATTGACCTCGTTTGGTAGAAATTTAATCTTTTTGGTTAAAAATGTATCATTTTTGGTCAAAAATGCAATTGTTTGGTTGAAATATGAACTGTAAATCTTCTTGGGCTTAAAAATCGATTATTTCACTAAAAGTTGAATTACTTTGTAAAAAAAATACTGTTATTTTCAACAAGGTTTTATAATTATGGTTAAAAATTTATCTATTTGGTTGAAAGTTTAACCCTTAAACGGCCAAAACGCCACTACCGGTACACTGCTTTTCAGCGGCCAATAACTAAGACTATTCGACACTAGAAAAAATTGAGACACATATATTTTTATTGCTTAAGATCTCCTCTTTCCGACGGTGCAAATGAAATTCCTCAAAAAATTTACTTATTATCCCAAAATGCAGTTTAAACAAAAAAAACGTGATTTTTCGTGCCTATTTTTTTTGTGAACCATTTTCCAAAGCTTTTCGAGTCTGTAAATAACCTGGAATCTCACTAACGGGTGGAATAAATGTCTAAACTTTGAGAATACATGGTTCAAAGATCGATTTTTCGTTTCAGTATTTTCAAAATGGCGTCTCAATGGCAAAATTTTTGTGAAAACATTCGTGAATTTTTTTACAATAAACGATGCGCTTTTCGGAAAAATCATCAGGAATAAAAAGTTCTTGTAATCAGCCAAGGAATATGCCTGAATTTTTTCAAAGCGTTTTGAGCAAAATTTTGGATTTTGCATATGAACAATTTTTGCAACATTTAAAATTTTGCTCAAAACGCTCCGGAAAAATTCAGGCGTATTCCTCGGCCTATTACAAGAACTTTTTATTCTTGACAAATTTTCCGAAAAGCGCATAGTTTTTTAATATGATTCATTCAAATATGAAAAATTTCACCCCCAAGTCCGGTAATGATAATGTATACCCGGTATACCCGGTATACCCGGTATACCCGGTATATAATGTATACCCGGTATGATAATGTATAATAAGGGGTTTTGGAGGTCGCTGTTTACAAATCCAATATCAAATTTGACGAATTCAAAATGGCGGATCCAAAATGGCAGCCATATTGAATTTTCAAAATCTGACTTCA
>NC_046658.1:94002790-94003809 GCF_010883055.1 Belonocnema kinseyi | reverse complement strand
AAGATGCGCAATCAAATTTTACATCCATATATATCTTTTGAAAATTAAAATTCGAAAATTTTTTCTAAATCCTCCAGGGGACTTCGTTTTCGCACGAAAAAAATTTATGTGCCCTTATTGCATCCGGACCCACAATTAAATTGATGAGAATATTATTTGAAGGCTGAAGCCTCACGTTTATTAACAAAAGATTTTATCCTCTAATGTACTTTCTCAGTTTTCACTGAGCGACTACAGGCATAGTCCTTGTAACTCCGTCGGTAGAAACAAAGTTCAGATATTTATGATCTGTCTTTCACTCCACAATTCGTGTATGAGAGACTTAGAGATTTCAAAACCCTCTATACTCTGTCGAAAACACGTTTCGTCGAGTGAAGACTAGACGGAGAGATAAAATTCTAGAAAATAGAAATACGACCCAAGTTCGGTTGAAAGTTTGGTATTGAAGGCTCGTAGGCACTCGTCCTCTCATTTTCAGCCTCCCGCTGAGGCAGAGCATATAAAGCGACTGACTGTTAGTCCGAGTGGCCCGAGACCCTCGTTGCGTATTCGAACGTCCTAAGTAGCCTCTCTCGCATCTAGGAATTAAAACCTGAACGAAGACAATATAAAAATAAAGAGACTAATAATTACCCATTATATTCAGTTGGGATTATCCTAAACTAACCATGGGCGTTGGCGATAGCATTTAAGAATTGACAAATAAGGGTACTAAGCCCCTTTTACACTATCAGGTGTTCTTCGTGAAAAGGTTTCTACCCTAGAAAAGGGAATGATCATTGAACCATCAGACTAAGTACAATTCCTCATAGAATAGAAAATCTTTCCTTCACCATCAGAGTGAATACTTGTATCTTTTTAGACATTTTTAGAGATAATCTTGATCCTAAAATTCTACTTGAATTTAATATAGAGAATCTATATCTTTATACATTCTATACTGCAAACTATTTTAGATTAGAGCTCAGAAATTGTTGTATTTTAATGGGATAGCTCAGTTGTATTGAATAAGCCAATTA
>NC_046658.1:94000343-94002690 GCF_010883055.1 Belonocnema kinseyi | reverse complement strand
TGTTGTCGGCAACATATGGGATGATGTAACTATTTTTACTATATATAAACAATCATGTTTAATGAGTTTATTTAGGGATCGTGTCTTATGTTTAAAACATTTAAAATATTTATTCGTAAAATCTTCCAAGTTTTATCAGGAATATTTTTTTAAACGATATCCACTATTAATATAAATATCATTGCAATCTTTTTAATAGTCTGTGGAAGTTGCCGTTCATTGGTGTTTCTAATTAATTAAAAAATTCATTTCCTTACTGCAGGTACTTTTTATCAGAAATTTCATCATAATATTATTTTTAATTGTTCTTATTTTAACATTAACTGATCTTTCACGGGTGTCGGTAATTTATATACAAGAATTTACAAGTATTATACCGTAACTAATCCTCTCATTTAATAGATTTTCGATATTAGTGTTTAATGAAGTAATCAATATAATCATTAATTTAGTACGATATCTTCCTATTTTATAAATATTTACAATATAATATAGTCGAAAAAACTTTATTCTGTACCATTTTAACTATATTGGCTAAGTGTTCTTCTAAACCAATCTAACCATTATTGAAGAAAATAAAAGTTATATATATATATATATATGAAACATAATTTCCCAATACTCAAGACGTCATTACTAAAACGGTAATACTTAAATCATGATACATTTCTCTAAATGAATTCTTGTTACAAAAATTCTAGACTAAAAAAGTTTCTGTTAATATATTAATTATGTTTGTAATTATTTACCTTACGATATCAGAATAAATATTACAGCTTTAGGAGCTACTGCTTTTGGAGTCGGAATTTCTATTACTATTCCCTTTTAATTAATAACTTCTTATACTAATCTTGTGGATTCATGCTGCATACTTTAAATCGTTGAACTTTTCCTTCTTTACGTGTTTTTCGTATGTATAACCTATAAAACACGTAAAAAAGGAAAATTTCAACGATTTAAAGTATGCAGCATGAATCCACAAGATTAGTATAAGAAGTTATTAATTAAATGGGAATAGTAATAGAAATTCGTACTCCTAAAACAGTAGCTCCTAAAGCTGGAATGAACATTTTCTGGGGATAAACTAGTCTTTCGCGGATGATGTTGTGAGAACCAGGTTCGAAGGATCTCTCTCAGGCCAATGTTTATTCCTGAATGGTTGACTCGATCTCTGCTATTCCACAGACATAAGAAGCATGGCTCTATCGTTAAACCCGACTCTTGTCCTAGTATAATTGTTATAATTTTGAGATCACCACAGATTTTCCATTTGTGAGTTGCGTACTTTACTTTATCTAGAAGAATTTTCACATTATTGTGCTCCTCTTTAATCACTGTCAAGTTAGCTATCGGAATGGGAGCGAAGACATTTAAATTATGCATTTAAACGGTTTTTATGGTGCGTTCGGATGAATCAATAAAAAGTTTTCAGTCTTCATCTCTATACGCATTTTTCTTCAAGTGATCCATTACACCTAATCAAAATGGGCAATGTTAGCGATTTCAAGGTATTTTTTAAGGTAAGAGCCAAACAGAAAACTGTTAAGCTAATTCTTACCATGGATTCAGATTTAGCACATCAAAATACATATGAATATATATGTCTCGTCCCCAGATCAAAAGAATTTTCTTTTTTTTGTGCTTTTTGAGGTTAGGGTGAAACCGAGAACCGTTGGGAAAATTCTAATGGCAGATTTTGATTTATCGCCTCAAAAGACATAGGAATGTTTATGTCTTGTTATCAGATTAAAATACTTTTCTTTTTCTCTGTGGATGGGTTACTAATGAAACTAATATTTTTGCGATAAAGTATAATATTCACTAAAAATCGATTTTAAAGGATGGTGCTTTTGCCTCAGGACAACTTTTTTTATTGTTCTCTGAGTAGTTTCTTAAACATTAGATCAAAAATATGGAAGGATGAAATTCATATTTTCAATTCTTTTAACATATAATGTAGAATTTATATTAGTTTTCTTCTAAATCAGCTTTTCTTAAAACCTAGAAGGTCACATAAATGGTGAAGTCAGTTTTAAAGTAACCACATTTTTTTGAAATCAGACATGCTTAGCTAGGGGAAATTTCCACCAGGAACACGTGTTTAGCGTGTACCAATATTTCGGCTGGAGAGCGAGGGTGGTGGTAGACGCCTTCTAGATGCTCTCCTCTTCGACCGATCATGTCACCGACCCAAGCAGCACCGCAAATACGAAATATTTGTCAGGTTTCTTGGGGCGACTAACTTTTTAATATATACAGTCTGTCAAGTTAAAGCGTGGGTGGCTTTACTCGCAGTCGGTAAGGTGTATCGACATGATTTTGGTGTCAAAATATTAAGAAGAGCTCC
>NC_046658.1:93996648-94000243 GCF_010883055.1 Belonocnema kinseyi | reverse complement strand
GAAAGAGGGAGCTGTTCTTAATATTTTGACACCAAAATCATGTCGATACACCTTACCGACTGCGAGTAAAGCCACCCACGCTTTAACTTGACAGACTGTATTTTTGATAGTGACTAGAGTTTCAGTTATTTTCTTCTAGTATTTTTACATTTATTGACGATTAATCTAATTAAAAAGAGAATTGTACAAAATTTTTCTTTGACGTACAAATGTACATTATCCAATATTTTAGTATCACCGTTTTTTACATTGTGTGTATAATGTACAGAATTTTGGGTGATTCTTTTTGCAATATAAAAATTTATTAACATCATGCACAAGGTAGAAAGGTACGTTACAGAAATGAAATATAATTATAAAATCTGAATCCTATTTAGCGTCAATAAATTCAGATATGTTCTACCAAATATCGTATGTATTGAATATAATATTCGAAAGTTAATTTGAACCTGCTACGTTCATATGTTTAAGTTAAAAATTTACTTTAACTCTTTATGTTTTAAGAATTTAGGCTTATTATATATTGAGAGTAAGTGCAAAACTTCAAAAGTCCCCAAGGGTTTCTGCTGTATATGGTTACAAAAATAAATAGGCCGTCGCGGACAATTGTCCAGGGGTGGTCCCGAACGAATGAACCCCCAAGCGGAGGTGTGAAAACCGTGCTAAAGCTGAATGGCACCTGGGAGAGGTGTCTAGAACGGTGACTCTGGGATACCGGGCGACCTCTCAGAGTACGCAGCCTTATCCTTGCATGCGGGGCTCTATAAGGATGGACGAACCCCTTTCACTAGCTTCTCGTGGGAACAACAATGACAACACCAATCATAGTTGTAGTAAGTGCGGTTCAAAACAACAGAACGCCAGGGCTCCCGACAATGGGTCGGCCAACAATGCCGACCAATCTAGAGCTGGGGGAACCAATGAAAATGGATTCAATGCGATGGATCGGCGGGATCTCGTAATCTTTGGGTGGACGGAGCGACTGAATCACGACTTGCTAGAGTGCTACGATGCGAGTGTGGCCCCTGAACGGGGTTACATGGCACGCCTGCATGCTCTGTGGTGCGAGAAACACCCGGAGCTATCGCACTTTTCGCAGCAACGTCTGCGAAACCATGCTGAACTACTCCCTAAAAGGGACTATGTAAGCAGAACGCCTACTCTACCACAGCTGGAACAAGCCGGCAACAGAGAAAGAGAGGCAACACTAAGGCCAACCGCGGACAGGCATCCAATAGATGAAGAGCGATGCTTTACGACCCGGAGAAACATCAACACCAAGGTTTCTCTCAAGCCTAAAGATCTGGCTGAAATGGATGACGAGCTTCGTGGAAATTTTTCCGGAGAATCCGATCTCTGGGCTATCAATTATTGTGTGTATAATGCAGCGAGAGCTTTGGCCGATGCGAACAGTAAAACAAAACCAACGGCTGATCATAAGACAAAAAGACGAATGCATAAACTTGTCATAAAGATAGGCTGGGCAAGACTGTCCGCGTCCCGCATTCAGTGTGTGATTGGCTACATCACATCTGGCAGGAATTTTACCGCCAAGGTTCGAAAGTTTGCGCGCGAACTCCGGAACCGTTATCACACACTTAACAAGTCAAAGCTGCTGACCATCAGGCAGCATATTGTTAGGAGAATACGGATACTATCTGACGCTAAAAGAAGTCTAAAGCAGAGGGAGAGGTGGGTCAGAGAAAATCAACAGTTTCTCTCTGACCCATCTCGACTCTTCCAAGACCCTCCAGTTACTGTTGAACACCCACCCAAACCAGAGGAGGTCGAAGTATTTTGGAGAGAAGTCTACGAAGTTCAGCATAAACTGGACGAAGACTCAGAAAATATAAATAGCTTCAAGGAGTTATGTGTTGCCCTCATAACACCTGATAAAAAATGCCCACCCATCACTACCGAGGAGGTGAAAAAAGTATTAAGAGGGATGAAGAACTATTCCGCACTGGGACCAGATTGTATCAAAACCTTCAGGTGGAAGAAGTTTTCTTCAACCCATCAGCATTTCGCCCGTATTTTCACCCCATATTTGAAGTCGGAACAGCCGATTCCAGAGTGGTTGATGGAAGGGCGCACAATACTCATGCCGAAAATAGGCAACTTAGCTGACCCGAAGAAGTACAGGCCAATAACTTGTCTGAGCATACTTTATAAGATATTCACAGCTATCCTAAATGATAGGATTGTTCGGGCAATTGAACCTGTGTGGCAAGACATGTATGAACAACGAGGCTCAAAGAAAGGCGTAGCCGGATGTCGGGAAGCTGCTCATCGATAGATGTGTCTGCAAAGATGCAGCATTCTACCAGCGTGCCCGATCGATGGCCTGGATTGATTATCGGAAAGCTTTCGATTCGACCTATCATAGACTTATCATCTGTCTTTTGGAAATCTTAAAGGTTCATCCGCAAATAGTTGGGTGCATAGAGAGATTGATGCCGCTTTGGAAAACCAGATTTACTATCTCATCTGAAAAAAATCGTGTGACAACTAACAAGTTCACCTTTCAGAGAGGTGTCTTTCAGGGCGACACTATGATCCCACTCCTCTTTTGCCTTACATTATTGCCACTATCTCTAGCACTTCGCCATTCCGACGGTAACTTGTGCGGCAAACCTGCAGATCGAAAGTACAAGGTCACTCATGTATTTTACATGGACGATCTTAAGATCTATGCTAAAAACAGAGAGCAACTGCATCTAGCTCTGGAGATTGTCGAACGATATACTAAGGAAATTGGAATAGAATTTGGGTTAGACAAATGCGCCAAGGTTTATTTGAAGCGAGGAAAACTTAATGGCATCCCTGAAGATCTTGAGGTCGTTGATAGAAGCGCCATACGACACCTTTGCGCTGGAGAGACTTATACATACTTGGGCGTGCCATAGAGCCGCATTCAGTCTTCCGAACTGTCGGCGAGGAACAAAGTATCTGCAATGAACATGCTTGCCGTCCCGGTACTACTCTGTTCATTTGGAGTAGTCCCATGGACGAAGAACGAGCTCAGATCTCTTGATATCGGGACAGGAAAGGTTATACACATGAACAAAAGCATGCATCTTAAGTCTTCCGTTCCGCGATTGTACATCTCACGCCGTCAAGGGGGTGCCACATATACTCGAACTTTATATTCGCGACACCAGCGATATATTCGGCACCAGCTGACAAAAATATCATAACCAAGGAGAATGAAAAGAAAGAGAGGTATCGAGACCTTATAAGGGAGTTGCAACGATTGTACCCGGAATACTCTGTTAAACTGATCGTCCTTATCATCGGCGCTCTTGGAGGTGCTAAGCTTTCACTTGCTAATGGCCTAAAAAGCATCGCTGCGTGTCAACAATATGCTAGAACACTTGCGGGAAAAATTCAGAAGGCGGCTGTCCTTGGGTCGCTTCGTGTTCTTAAGGTGCACGAGGCTTTTGCTGGATCGTCGTATTGATTCCTTTAGAGACTGTAACCACCTATCTCACGGTTGTGAGACGTGGTTGTGGCTGAAATTTTAGCGCGATTTCGCTGGAAGCGGGTGCAATTTTCAAGATTAGCACCCGCTCCCGGAGAAATGCTGCGGTTGTCC
>NC_046658.1:93978481-93996548 GCF_010883055.1 Belonocnema kinseyi | reverse complement strand
ACAATGAATAAATACTTTGCTCAATTCTCCTCTGAATTACATTAATTAAAAATAAATGTAAACATATTGGAATAAAATAATTAAAACTCTAGTCACTGTTATAATTTGATATTGAAAAGTTAGTCGCTCCAAGCACCCTGACAGATATTTGGTATCTGCGCTGCTGCTTGGGTCGGAGAGTAGAGCCACAAGTACGCGTCTACCACCACCCTCGCTCTCCAGGCGAAATAGTGGTGGACGCTGAACATGTGTTTCTGAGTGGAATTTTTCCTAGCTGGGGATGTATGGTTTAAACCGACTCGTATCAAATATGAATATCTCGGAAAGATAAGCTTGACGCCTTCATACTAAAAGATAACGGCTATAGTATAGATTATATAAGCTAATTAAGTACTATAATTCTAGTTAGATTGTTAATCGAATTATTAATTAATATATTAATCAGTCTTTCCTCTGAGTAGAAAATATGAGACTTGTCTGTACTTTGGTTTTATCTGTGGCCATTGTTCTCAATTCTATTGGTAAATATAATAATATAATATATTTATGACTTTAGGCGATTTTTTTAAAGCTTTAAATCATCAAAATTTCAGCGATGCAATCGCTAGGAAGCAATTCTAAACGTGTCCAGCTGTGTATATATCCGTGTTCTCATCGATCCATATGTGCACGCATAAATTTCGATGTGCAGAGATAGTAAAATCCCAAATCTGCACGTCTCAAATAATGCGAGGAGATTTGCAATCCAGTCCACGTGCACATATGGTACCCTCCTATAACTGTGCATGTATACAGATTTCCAAAGAATTCACACATTGTACCTAAAGTTCCTTATTAAGTAATGAGAAACATTTTTAGTTTATAACACATAAGTTCATCAAAATCCGCAAATAATAAGCCGTTAGTGGTTATGGAAACAATGTTTGAAGTTTAAAATATCAATTAAAAAGTAGCCTTATATGGTGTTAAATTGACCGCGTATGTAGCACATTATTAAATGTTTCTAAAATAATCTTTTCAATGTAAATACTTAAAAAATACAACATTTTTATCTACAATTAAGAATTTGATTTTTAATTACCAGCAATATACTTTTATTTAAATATTATTTTTAAAATTAAAAGCCACTTTAGGAATGGCTTCAAAAATTTAAATTCTGAGATTTGTAACTGAATATTTTTTACTCACTATTATTTTCTTAACAAGAAAATCATGCTAGGTTAACCACATTTACAACCTTACTAAAGAAAAAAAACAAAACATTTGTTTAACAAAATAGCTGAATTTTCATAAAATATATCAATTGTGACCTAATCAAAAAATTCATAATAAAAAATGAATGTATTTATGATTTTTGTGGACAAAAGTAGGAAATTTCTTCGAAAGTTAAGGGAATTATTTGGTGTTGCATATAGAAATTGGAATTCTACAGTTGATACTCATGCAATTTATCGATAGGCAATTGATCTTGAGAAACGGGCCATTCTGTGGCTTGATTTTCTTATTAAATAAAAAATCTTTCTGAATTTGTTTAAAAAATCCCCCATAAATAGCTAATTCTCTCTGATTTCCATTTTTCCGAGTAACTTGTATATCATTGTATTTTTATTATTAATCTGTGATGCCTATTTACAATCATTTTTACATATTTTTTCTCTAAAATTGACTCTTCTTCTAATGTTGTGATTCCATTTTCGATTGACGTCAGATTGATTCCTAAAACCAACCTCCATTCTTTGTGATATATATATATATAAATTTATTTTCAAATTCTTTTTTTGTCATTTCTGTGATTGTTTCAGGGCCTTTCCAGGACGGATCCAATTTATTTTATTTTGTATTATTCTGAGATTCAACTAAATCGTCTATTTTGTAAAGCGGAACTTGTATTTTCCCTTAGATTCATAAACAATGTGATGAATTTTAGCTTTTCATCCGATTCGTTGCTGTTGCTTTCGTGGAGGTTTTGATTAGATTTTTTTAAGTTGAATGCATGCCTCAATGTTACCATAGACCTGCAGGTAAAAAATGATATCTACATATATGCTCTTTATGTTTATCACAGCCTTTTCAAATGATTAATATTGGCTGTTACCTAGTTTATCCTGCCATGACCAAGTGCGGGAAGTGTGAGGTCAACGTAATCTGTAACCTTTAAATTTTCGAGCAGGGCTTTCTTGCTTCATCTTGTGGGAGATGGAGCAGTCATCCCGGTTTTTCGGCTTGAAGTTTCACATGTGGCAATGTTCAAAACGAATAGAGAAAATAAAGCAAGCGGAAAATAATAGATTTAAAATTTAGAAAGGGGGAAAGAGACATGTTTTGATATTTGTAAGCTGGTTTTCTTCAAAAACTTGAAAACTGGCGTAATCGTCATAATTGTGTAATTTACTAGGAATTGATAGCTACAGTATGGAGGAGGGCATTTTAGAATTTTTGGTAGAGATTTGATCATATTTATTCTAGAAACGTTGAATCTGGGACATGTTTAAAGTACATGGACTAAGTATTCTTCATAATTAGGGTTACACAAACAGCTGCCAAAATAAATTATATTTTTCCAAGCCAGACTGGCATTTAAGGCCTAGTGGTTGCTCCTCATACGGCAGAAAAAAACAATCAACTCCCTTCGAACTTGAAATGACGAGAACCAGGGTTTATTACTAGGTTTATATTAATACAGAGTATATGTCAAACCTTTGTTTTTTTCTATTTTTCTAAAATAGTGGTCGCAGATACTATCGAGGCTTCCACGAGTTAAACTGAAAAAATCAGAGAACAAAAGACAAATATCTAAGAAAGTTGCATCATTGGATGCACAATTGTCTGCCAGATCCGCGGCTTTCTTGCAAAATGGTATGACAAATTGTTTCTGTATTTTGAAAAGCACTGAGTGAATCTGTGCAAAATGACTGATTTGGGAACACCATCACAACAAAACCCGCGATGGACTCAGCCATAGACTTTGCAACGACCGTGTAGTATTCGAGATAGTCTTGGAACTTTCTGTCGACTAGATCCTTAAAGAAATCCACAGAGTCTGGATAGTTCTGAAATATGCGGTCTGATAAGAGATTATTGTTTGTAGAGATCAGGTAGTCTTCACACAGGAATTGATAGTTAGGGTGTGCATCTAATTTACGAATCTAATATGAAAAGGGTCAGACATTTTCATTAGCATTTAAAGGTACGAATTTATTTTTATGTTCTTTCTCTTCTCCGTTTCATCTTGCGATAGTTGCAAAACAGTAATTTGGAAGGTGGTTTACAGAATTCTGCCATCATCATGTTTATCGCATTACTATTTCTGTAACCCAGGACACAGATCCGTATTCTAGACAGCTTCTGATGAAGGACATATAGATAGTTCGTAGGATACAAGGAATTGCGCCCGGACAAATCACTCTAAGAAGTTTGAAAATATTTAATATTTTATGTGTATTGTCACAAAGATATTGAGAGTTGAATTCGAGAGTGAATCTTTAGTTCAGAAAAATACTCAGATTTCTAGCTCTTAGGGATAGCGGAAAGTTAACGTAGTTCAATAAAAAGTTGTAACAAGGATTGTCGGTATCAAAGTCGGTATTTCTCGGTCGACAAAGATAGCAAAATTACGAGTGCAGGATCTTCTCTTCCTGAACTCGAATTGATGCGGCGACAGAAGATGGTTGTGCTCCACATACAACGAGATCCTGTTAAATATGAGTTCTTCCTTTACCCTAAACAGGCAGGATACCAGAAATATTAGACGGAGTTTTCCACGAGTTGATTTTAAAATAAAAAGGACGAGAAATTCATTCCAGGATCTAGGAAAAGATCTAGACTGGTAGCTTTTATTGAAGATGTTAAGGAGAGTGACTTGTACTTTTTTTTAGAAAGACGTTGAATGATGTTATAATATTAGAGAGCTCCGACTTTGTGAAAGGAGCCTCCAGAAATTCTTTTCTCTCAAATTTATCAGGGAAAGAGTCAAAGAAAGCAGTTGTAGAGCAATGTACCTCCGTACATCACATGTTTCATCTTACTATAGGGCAGGAACAAAACTCCTCCTTGGAAGGCCAGGACGATGACATCAACCGCAGGTTTAGCCTTGATGCGTTTAATTTTATATCTTTGCGTCTAAAATTGGGATATTGGAACTGAAACATCTATGCTAGAAATAACGGGGAAGTGATCGCTGCTCAAAGAGTCCTTCCAAAACCCCCAAGAGGAGAGAGTGTAAGGATTCGGAAAAAGGTCAGATCAATGATTGATTTTGGGCCTCTATGATAAGTACGAAAGGTAGGATTACCTGTGTTAAGGGGGATCAAAGCTGTCTTATCCAAGGCAAAGCATAGCTCAATTTTTCCTCTACAATTATCCATGCTGCCCCAGAGAGAATTGTAGCAGTTAAAGTCACCGCTTGTGACAACCGAGCTGCAGTTCAAGTATTTATTGGCGTCAAAGAATGGGGCGTAGGTCACCAAAGTTATTACATTGGCAGGGGTGGATACCCTATAAAGTGAAACAGTAAGAAACTCACCTAGCGTGGTGACAAATGAGATTGCTAAAGTCTACAGTTTTTCTTTCATACTAGCGATAGAGGTGATCTTTTTGAATGGCCTTTTCGAATGGCAATAGCCAGGCCACCACGACTTTTACTGAATCGATCCGCCTTGATAATGTTAAAATCTTTCATTTTAAAATTTTCTATGAAAGTAGGGTTAACAGGGTTTCTTTAAGAAGCATAATATCAAACTCGTTCCAATTATTTGAAAGGTTACCCTGTTTATTTAGGGTGCCGCGATAATTCCACTGGGCGATTCTTAAACTACTTAGTTAAGTCATTATGGTGAAAAGATTTGCGAGGTTCCTCACATTAATATATTGAGGCTATTTTGGCCTTTATTAAAAACAAGAGACCCCAAAGATAAAATCCCGAGTAGGTTTATCAGGGCAGTTAGGGGATAATGATGGAACGAAAGTGGCATAATCTGCGCTGTTCTATAATTTTTGGATAGCTTTAGCTTCCTTCAAAGTAATTTCATACTTCGTAGTAAAACGATTAAGCTCACTTTGGAAAATGAATTGAGGACAACCTTTGTAAGTTGGCAAGCGATCCCCTTTGCAGTTCACGAATTTTTGCTTGCCTGTCTTGCCAGGGCTGAGACTGTAGTCGGTGTTGGCATCTGAAGATTCACAGCGTTTACGAAACGAAGAAAATTAAGACACATTTTTGGTTAAAGGATGTAGGAGTCAATCTGAAAATAGGCCGAGAAGCGAGACTCTTTATGGAAGGCACGTTCCTTCAAAAGTGATAACGGTATCTCTATCCCTGAGTTGCCCTAAAACCTGAAGATTCTGAACAATCTCTTTTTTGCAAATATCATGAAATAATTTTTTGGCGATTTCTTCAACCAGCATATTAGCTGACTTGGCGGACTTAGCTATAACTTTGATTTTCCCGAAACCATTGCTATGAACGTCGTTAATATGTACGAGAAAGTATTTTTGTAAAAGACGGCTGGGCGTCTCAGCAGCCAGATATTTTGTCGCGTTTTCCAAATTAATTTCGCGTTGAATTATGATTGGGCATTCGTCCGATTATAACTTGCTGTATCGAAGCTGGATAAAAACTTTAGAGAGCGAGTTTGTTTAGTTTGTCACCCTAAGCTGTTACTGTCATTTCCAGTTTCTTATTTTCAACTATTGCTGTCGTATCCATAGCGAAGTTATCAAATTCATCATCTTAGGGAAGAGTAGTTTCCGTTTCAATTTTCTTTTTTCCTGCGAGCGTTTTGACTCATGTTTGGTTCGATTTAAGATCGCTTATGCTTTCGAGGCTCCTTCCTCTGATTTTGGAAGCGCTGAGCGTCATGAACATAGGGGCTCCTGCACCAGATTCAACATCCTGAGGAAGAGTATGGCAGGGGGGTAAAAGGGTTCCTTAGAGGGATTAACCTTGTCACTCGACACTGATCCATTGAAGGAGGCCATGCCTCCAGAAAAGTCTGAAAAGTCAGAATATAAGGAGATAAGCACAAATAGTACAAAAAAATAAGCACGTAACTATTTAAAAATGGTTGGCGCGGATCGTCCAAAATTGTAGGTTACCCACCGCTCCCCAGGCCTGTCTTCCGCTGAAGTCACAATTTGAGAGAAAGGGAAATAGCTTTGAGCACCAGAGCACTGGAGGCTACAAGCGCGATAAACTCTTTTTTCACAATAAAAACACTAGTATAGATTTAATTAACAGTTGTAAAGCATAGAACATATTCAGCCAGCTAGTAATGTTCTCTCACCTGTACCGAGAGTACAAATTGTATGTACTCGTACGTATACGCATTTCTGGCATGCCTGTGTCACGGCTAACAGGCAGTCTCTCGCGTGACCTGGGTGATTATTTATAATTTTAAAATAGTTTGGCGGTATCACCTTGAGCGACTTGGTATTTTTTTAGTCAATCGTACTAGGGGAGGTTTATGGGGGTCGCAGAATATCCTTATGGGTGTTGGAATGTAGCTAGGAGTTTTACAGAGGTGACTATTTATAATGCTTAAATTGTTTGTCGGCATCACTTAGAGTAGAAGAATTCATTAAAAGCTATTTTTCAGCTTGATCAAATTTTAACTATAAGGATGTTTGTCTTAAAATATGACACGAATCCAGAAAATTTGGCAGACGTCTTTGCTTATCTTCACTCCCCCTAACACCTCCTAAAAGAAACCAGGGTTCTCATGGGTAATTAAAATTTATTATTCATGTAAGTAAACTCATTTGCATATGTCGTACATTAATTTTAATATCCCATAATGTTGTAAAATTAATATGCATGTATATCAAAGTCGGTAAAACAGAGTGCGTGAAAACACCAAGTTTTTTGATGCCTTTAAATCTTTTCAAATATTATACAATAAAATAATAACCATAAATTCGTCGACTAAATGTTTCATTTAAATTAAAGAGCAACGTACGGGTGGAATTTTTTCTAAAATTTGTTGTGAATGTTAGAATCTTAACGTGAGTACAGGAGCCTGGGGGTTACGTTTCTGAATTATTTTCTTACTTGAAATTTACACTAAAAAACCAGGGTGATTTATGCTTATCTAGGGAAAAAATTTATGTTTACTTATTACGGTATACGAAAAGGTTGGTCTACCGGCAAAAGTTGCTATTTGTCATCAAAAGTAAGTGGTCTCAGCAATTATTAAATAAAAAATTTTTCTACGTTTCCTATACGAAATAGTGGTTTATTGAGAGAAAACAATTGAAGTATATGCGCGCGCGTACACGCACGCGCACGTCCCGCAATCCCACCGCAGCCTGTAGCGAACGCCGAACGGGCTTCACACTGAGTTTTTCTCTTTGACAGATCACTTGCTCCCGAGCAGCGTTCTCGGAAACCGATTTTTAGTAGCATATTATATTCCTTGTTCGCCACTAAGGTGGAAAATACACGTTCGAAATGGTTAAAATGAAAAAAATGCAAACACGTAAAAATACCGAATATCCGTTATTAGGAAGGCCTCAGGAATTGAGCCTCCGCGTTTTTTCAACGTATGATGAAGTATGTAAAGTTTATCTCGAAAAATATGATAAAAAGACATTCGAGAATGATGGTTTTAATGCTTCTTCTACCGATGTAATGAATGATTTCGCGATGAAGTTCATCGATCTCTGGAAATTCGCCTCCATTCCCCCTATTTCGAGGAAGGGAACGATAAGTAAAATTAAAAAATACAACGATGAATACAAAAGCCTGCCGAAGAACTTTTATACAGAGAAAAGCAAGAATAATGATTCTTATCAAAAGCGGCTGGAAAAATTACAAAAATAAATTAAAACTATTTTTGACATATCAGCTTGTAAGTGTTCAGAATTTTCAGAGTGCAAATGCGAAAAGTCTAAAAAAGTCCCATTCAATGGGGGAAATTTTCTGAAGGACCAAAGAAGTATTCGAAAAATGATTACGAGTTCGACTGATCAATCGTATACAGCAAAATTGAAGAAGAGACTTGACAGGAAAATGAAAAGTCAGGCCAATTCACCAAAAGGTGCAGTCTCTAACTTGACGTACGAGTTACCAGAAAATTCGGATGAATACACTTCTGACGATCAATCTTACAGACAATCTATCAGTTCTTCAGATAAATAGGAGCCTCCCAAAAAAGCAGCCAGAATAATTCGGAAACCCCTGAATAGACAGTCATTGAATCGTACTGCAGAAATAGCTGATCGCTACAATATTCTGGATAGACCGGATGCAGATTTAGCAACGTCAGATTTAGAAGATTATGGCATTGTCACATCACGAAACTCTACCAAAATCTTAGATAAAAATGAGTTTAGATGAGAGAAGGAAAATTGCAGAGATAAGCTTCAAAAGAAGTCTATTGGGATTTAACTACGTTAAAGCGGAGGTAGCTCACCAAGGAAGGGAGGAGAAGGTGGATTCTAAGATAAAAGGGTTAAACACGAAATAAGAGATGCGGGGTAAAAGTAATGAGCTCACTACGAGGCAGCTAGGTGTTTCGGGTGAGGGTCCTAGGAGGTGATAAGCAGCACCGACGAAGGTGAAGGCAGGAGTCATAAGGCGTCGGAACGTTGTAGAATAGCGATTTCTCCAGGAGTCAGCCCGGCGGTAACGAGAGCATTCACTTTTACTAATCGGTTTTCGGCCGAGCAAACGAGCGAAGACTGAGCGGCCCGACAACCGCCCAGCACTCTTTACGTGCGGGGTCGCTCCGAGCCTAATTTGCAGTAACATTTCTGTTACACTTCCCTCTCCCGCGGCGGTTCGGGTGCAAACCTGAAGTTTCGTACAGTATGTTGGCTAGCTCTGTCGCGGTTTGGTAGTCTATGTGTCTATGTATTCGGTTTTGAGTAATTCTATCTATGTCTGAACGTTTTGTCGATACAGAAAGAGTCGTGTATAATATATATTGGTGTGGGTATGAGTTTATTGCAAAATAGGCATTTTAGGGTCTCTATTTCATTTCCTAGATTGTTTCGAAAAAATGCGGTGTTTCTGTTGATTTGTTGGTTAATAATATCCTCCATGGTTCCTGGTTACTGTAACATACCAAAAAAAAAGTTGTTGTTTGGAGTTGTAATTGACTCTGTTTCTACTGTTGGGTTATGCGTATTCGGACGGTGATGCGCCAAGAGAAGCCTCTCTCGTAATCGATTTGCGACTGCTTTCTTTGTTGTTTCTCCCTATCTTCTTTTTCCAATTCCTCCTCTTTGCGGTTAAATTTTGCATTTAGTTCTCTGTGGAAGCGGCTTGCTTCTTCAGCACATTTTAGGCTTAGTTTAAATAATTTTTTTTTGAAGTTTCCAATTGTTTAGTTTTTCTGGTTCTGGTTTTGGATTTTGGTTCGGTGACACTCCGTAGCCTCCCTCGTAGGAATGCCATGTTGTATAATAATCTGGCCATTCTTCAGGTTCCGGTACCCAGTTTACGTCGCCGCCGACGGCTCCCTCGTTTTCTTTAATTTGTTTCCTCGTTTGTTGAAGGAATTGTTTTTTGGGAATCATCTGCCTTACATGTCGGTGTGGGTGATATTTTATATCTGCTTCTCTTACTCCCGATCTCCTCAGTCTGAAACATTTAATTGCTGGGCAATTTTCTGATCCCTTGCCATTTTGCAACATTTCGAGTATGCATATCCTAAACTAAGTTTATTAGTATTTAATACTTCTATTTGACAGTGTTTGTACTAGCGCTTTCTAATTTAAAGTCATTTACGTTCCATTCTCCAATACTTTTTCCTTTAAGGTTTTTAAATTCATATATAGTTGGGGAAATTTTATTTTTTATTATGAAAGGACCTTCGTATTGGTCATATAACTTACATGATATTTATCTACTTTATTTGGCAATCTGGCTGTCCTTTTCAATACTCTATCTCCATACTCAATACTCAATACTCTAGCGACCTACGTTTAAGAATGCTGGGGTGAATTGTGTTCATGAGTTTTTGCTAGTGTTTATCGCGAACTGTAAATCGTCTATATGATCATCCCAGGTGGAATGATCGTTGTCTAGGTAGGTTTTAATAATTTGTTTAATTGTTATGTTATAGTGCTCGGTTGGGTTTGCTTAGGGGTAATATTTAGGTGTTTTATTATGTCTAATACCAAATTTGTCGGTTAATTCTCTTAATGTTTTATTGACAAATTCAGTGCCCTTGTCGGTGTGGAGAATCCGCGGTGTTCTCCAAAGCGAAATGACACGTGTGTGGAATTCCGACTCTATTGTTGTCCCGTTAGCTTTTCTTATCGGAATGATCTCAACCCATTTTGTAAAAAGATCTACAAAAACTAGTAAATATTGGTTTTTTCTCTTTTTTGAAATCGGTAATGGTCTCATGATATCTGCAGGAATCATTGTCTATACTTCTTCAACGATTCTTTTTCCATCAGCCCTAATTTCGGTTGGTTACTCGGATTGATTCTTGCTCATGATTTACAATTTTTAACGTATTTGATTAGCTCCAAATATATCCCTGGCCAGAAGTAGTACTCGGAAATTCTCGCGTGCATTTTTTTAGAACCGAAATGTCCTGCTTGTAAGTCATCGTGATTTTCTTTTAAAACCTGTGTTCGTAATTTTTGGATATGACGAGTTTCCATGTGTTAGAGTCTGGTAAAAGGGTAGATTCTAATGGGTCATTTCTGTAAAAATAGACTTGCGAATCTCTGATTTGTTATTTTTTGCGTTCTTCCGGTATTTTTTTAACTTGTTTTATTTTTGTTGAGTACCAATCGTCTGTTATGTCAGCTATTTCTGCTTTCGTTTTTTCTATGCTACAAGCTAACGCAAACGCTATATTTTTTACTGGTTCTCCTGATCTCGCAAGAGCATCAGGGACGAGATTTGAACTGCCTTTTCGGAATATGACTTCGTAGTCATATTCAAGAAGTTCCAGTGCCCATCTTCCTAATCGGCCAGTGGGGTTTTTTAGGTTATGGAGCCACTTTAACGCTAAGTGGTCTGTGATTACTTTAAAACTATAAACTTCTAGATATGGCCTAAATTTTCGGATGGCCCAAACTACTGCTAGGCATTCTTTTTCAGATTTCGAGTGTTATTCGCATCGGTTGCGAGTTGGAAGGGTTGGGTAAAATCTGGACATGTCAATATGGGCGCTGATGTTAAAAGGTCTTTAATTTTTTGGAAAGCCTCATCTTGTTCTAATCCCCAACCCCATTGTTTATCTTTTTTAAGCAATCTGTTCATCGGTTCTATTGTTTCGGCAAAGTGTCTGATAAATTTTCTATAGCCACTTGCCATCCCTGTTATGCGCTGTAATTGTTTAATATTTTTAAGTTTAGGGAATTCAAATATTGGTTGAATTTTTTCATCATCTATTTGCAATCCTTTATCGTTAACTTTAGAGCCTAAATATTTGATTTCTGAGCAGCCGAATTCACATTTGTCTGGACTGATCGCTAAATTTGCATAATTTATTTTATCTAGTTCAATGTTCAAGTATTTTAAATGGTCACCGAAATTTTGAGTTATTATAACAATGTCGTCTAAATAATAATAAAAAAAATCGGCTTTAAATCTGGCGTTATGATTTTATCCATCAGTCTCTGGAAAGTGGCTGGAGCATTTGTTAAACCAAATGGCAACCTTTTCAATTGGTACATGCCCTGTCCAGGTACTGTGAATGCTGTTATAGATTCCCAGCTTTCTTCTAATGGAATTTGTAAATAAACTAATTTTTAATCAATTTTGAAATGAATTTTGCTGATCTTAAAGTGTCCAATATTTCTGTCATGAGTGGAATTGAGTATAAGTCTTTTTTGTGATGTTATTTACTTTTCTAAAATCTACGCAAAATCTATAACCTTTACCCGGTTTTTTAATCATGACTATAGGGTTCGACCTATCTGAACAAGAAGGTTCTATTATATCTTGTTCTAATAATTGATCTACTGTTTGATAAATTATTTCTTTGATTTTAGGGTTCACGTGGTAGTATCGCTGTTTTATGGGATCGTATCCCTGCACGTCAATTTTGTGTTTTGTTAAATGGGTTGCCCTATGTTCTTTCCCCGAATGTATTTTAATTTTATTTTCAAGGAAATTTTCTAATTATGATTGTTGGCTTTCGTTAAGCTCAACAATGCAACTTTCTTATTTTTTCAGTTTACAATCACTATTTTTATATTCGCTCTCGTATTTGCTATTATAATACATTTTCTCTGAATTATTTTTCATAACTTTTGTCCTATTTGTAGGTTTATTATTATTTGAGTTTTTTGCGCTTAAGTCGTAGCTAGTGTCGTAGGTGGGGATGCTCTCGAGGGGTTGGAATTTGTTGCTCATGATGATGCTTATTAGGCTGGGGATATCTTTTGTAGGATTTGTTACTGGATTTTGAGCATTTTTGGTTTTTTGGGATTGGTTGGAGTTGATAGGTACTAGGGGATTCCGTTATCTTTGTCTGTCGGAATATTTTTGTTAAATTCTCTAGTACCTTTGAGGTTAATACTACCTCCAAATTTCGCTTTATTATTATTATTATTATTCTTAATTTCTTTATTTTCCGATGATGTTTTATCCCTAATAGCAGTACTTTTAGTTTCCTTATTTTCTTTTCCTACAGTGTCAGGCTTATTTTCGGTTTGAACCTTGCTTATTGGGATGGATAGTGCGTTTGGATGAGATTCCATAGGATAGCGGGTGGGGGTACTCCCTGGTAGCCGCCAAGTTTCTGAGTCATAATCGAGGGTTATCCGTAGGGTTTTCATCATGTCCGTACTTAAACTGCCTACGGAGTTTAACTTTGGGACTAACCTGAACATAGCGAGTTTTGTGTGTTTACCGACTTTAATTGGAATTACCACTTGCCCAATTATATCAACCGTTTCACCGTTCACAACCATTAATTTTCCTGAGACGGGTTTAAAAATTGAATAACTAGAATTCTTAATTTTTTCTAGCAATTCCTTGCCAGCGTACCAATGTGTGGCATCTGTATCAAACAAAATTCGAAATAAATTATTTTCGAATTTTGTTATCAAATAAAAACGTGTCTCCGTCGTTTCCCCTTTGTTCGAATTTAATGTTTCCGGCGTTTCAGTATTAAGTTGTTTTGTTTTTTGTTCTAATACCCGCTCTTCCAGTTTCCCTGGTTGTAATTGTAGTATGGGCATTCTCTTTTAAAATGACCTACTAGACCGAAATGATAACAATTTGAATCATCTGTATTTTCCTTGGTGTTTTTTTTTGTCTTCTTGTTTTTTATTCGAGTTTGGAACGTTTTTTATCTTGTGAGCTCTTTTTAGAATTATTAGCTGATTTTTGGTTTTTATTTCCGTAATTTCGTTTTTGGGAATTTTGTTTATTATAATTTTCTTAATTATTTTCCGCTTTTTCTGTTGGGAATTCGATGATTGGGCTGTTTTGACCTTCAGCTGAGCCTATTGTCATTTGGTTAGACGCTGGTAACATTTGGTTGTAAGGATTGAATGGGTATCTTGGTCTATTGTTCATGAATCTGGGTTGGAAGTTTGGTTGAAATCCAGGTTGAAAATTTAATTCGAAACTAGGTGGAAATCTAGGTCTAAAATTGGGTCTATAATTTTGTTGGTATTTGTTTGGGAAAGGAAGAAATGAAAACCCGAATTGTCAAAAATGGACATCGATTTCTATATGGTTTTTTACTCTGATTATTTTGGTTATCCTATTTGCTATCTTTATTTTCCCTCGAATTATTTTACAAATTATTTTATTCTCGCTACTATTGTTACGCTTTTGTTTGCTTTTTTCCTTGATTTTTGGTTCTGTTATTTGTAAAACTTGTACTCTAACTTTCGACTTGGTTAGCTCAGTTTCCCATTCTTTGCCTGAGTCTTCTAATTGTACAAAAGTATCAAAATCATTCCTTTTTATGTACATTTTATATTCTATTCTTAGGTTTTCGTAAGCTCTACGCAATTCCCATTCGCGCTTTTTTCTAGGGTATAATTTTCTAAATAGTTTTCTAATTTCTGTAAGATGAGAGTGAATGTCTTGGGACTTTTTTTGGTTGCAGAATTTAATCTATTGCCTAATTTCCTCGGAAAATATTTCATCGATATAGGCATTTTTAAAAGTTGCGAAAAAATCTGACAGTGTTCTCCAAGAGTTTTTTTTATTGAACACCAATCTTTAGCATCATCGATTAATAATGCGTTTAAGTTCTCTAAAATGTCGCGGTCATTTATTTTATATCCCCTTTTAAATCTCTTTAATTCCTCTAAGAAATGCGCGGGACTGTCGTCTTTATTATTGCGAAATTTAATTGGCCAATTGTTCATGATTTGAAACGGCGTTTGTATCATGCCGAAAGGAAAATAGATAGCTGGAATAGTTTGGTTATTTTGATAATTATCGTATTCATAATCTGAGTCTGAATTGTTAGTGTGTATTCGCGAACGTCTGTTTGACCTGTCGTTTGTTGTCATGAGTCTGCGTGTTCTGTTTTGGTTTGAGTTAGTTCTGTCCTCTAAAGGTTCACTGTCATCGGAGTTTTCTAATTTTAAATTTTTATTTCTCAATATACTACGATTTTCAATATTATTTTGTAGGGGTTGACGAGGTTCTTGTGGAGTTTCTCTGAAATTAAATTGGACGGAATTTCTGTTACGAGGTTCATTTCTATTTTTCCTGACGTTTGGTTCAATTATTCTATTTCTGTGTTCGAATGAGCTATTTATCGGCGGGTCTAGTCTAATCTCTTCGTGATCCCAAAAGAGTGTATCATCGATGGGGTCAGTGGTTCTGTTTCGATTCTGTATTAGGTCTGTAATTGTTGGTAGAGTTGTTCTGTCCTTGTCTAGTATGTCTTTGATTGGGGTTTCTATGTTTTTCTAGCGAGACATTTACCGCGACCTATCGATCTGTAGATTGTTTTTGGGATTGTTCATAAATTTCGGGCTGTCATTCAAACCATGTTTCTAATCGTTCTTTTGTCACAACATTATTTAGATCCTTATTTTGAATCGGAAATGTGGCGGCGCCTTCTAAATCCCAACTATCGTGATCTCTTTGTGTATTGGTGGAGTTAAGCATTATTATTTTGATTTTTCTCGATCTGAGTTTGATCTACTCTTTGATCGCATTAGGACTCGTATTTTTGAAAAACCTATGTGCCGCGGGTCGTAAGAGTATGGGTTGCGCGTATATACTTGATTGTACGCCTGATTTTTTCGCCGAGTTCGGCGATATAAATTTTCAATGGTGAAGAAGTGTGTTTTATTAATTTTCTTTCAGGTTTCCCTCACTCGAAGTATTTAAATTAATCCCCAAATAAACCACATTTTCCATTTTAGGTTTCCTTTTTTATTACACTTTAAGGAATATAATTATAACTTTAAAATTCAATTCAATTTCAATTCAATTATAATAATAATTTAAAAATTAAAATTCAGTTTCCGAAACATGGATTTTTCGAACCTTTCGTTTTCGCTAATTTTTTAAGGGGAATTTCCTTTCCCCCCTTTTGTGGGTTTTCAATGTCCTGCTCACTACCCTATGATTCCCCACATAATAATTCCTTTTTTATCAAAAATTGGGTAAAAGCTTATAAATCAGGCACATGGTAAAGAAATGAAAACATCAAAAACAAATTACATGGTATGGCAAGAAAATCATATCACAATTACATAATTATCACTGTAAATAGTAATATGAGCAGGTGCATGGCGAACCGATCAGGAAATTAATACAAAATCAATCATGTGAAATGGCACTGTACTTAACCTATAGGCAAATGGATCGAGAGCATGAAGAAATAGATTTTCGTTAATGTAAAGGTCAAGAGATTGAAAGTGTGAGACAGTAGTTGATTTTCTTTAAAGATGAGTATTTATTTAGATTTTAAAGTGTGTCTCCCTTTTTGGCAGGTTTTATATTTGAGAGGAAAAGGATTGTAGGTTTTTGGTTGGGCGCCAGGTGAAGCGGGGGTAGCTCACCAAAGGAGAGAGGAGGAAGTGGATGCCAAGAGAAAAGGGTTAAATACGAAATAAGAGAAGCGGGGTAAAAGTAATGAGCAGTTTATTTACCACTTACAGTCACGGGCGCGAGTTGCCAATCCGCGCTGCAGGTATTCGTAGAAGCTCACTACTAGGCAGTGAGGTGATCTGGGTGAGGGTGCTAGGAGGTCATAAGCAGCACCGACGAAGGCGAAGGCAGGAGTCATAAGGCGTCGGAACGTTGTGGAATGGCGGTTTCTCCAGGAGTCGGTCCGGCGGTAACGAGAGCACTCACTTTTACTAATTGGTTTTCGGCTGACTGAACGAGCCAAGACTGACCGGCCCGACGACGGCACACGCGTTGTCCGCCGCTTCGGGACCCCTCGGAGGGTTCCGCCATGCCTTAGTTGCGGCCGAGTCCTCAGGATTTGGCTGAAATGGAACCTGGAAATCTCAATCACTCAAACTGGTTAACAACCTGTAATAGAGTCTTCCGCGATTTTATATCCAATCCAAAACCTTTTGCAAACCTCATCATCCTGGTGAGGTTCCTCGTCAAAGTGAAGGTTCCAATATGGTTCGCCATAAAAACTAGACCATTTATAAAATACGGAGCTCGACATGTTCATAAAATGATCGTTCTCTCTAGGTATCTATCTAGCGAGTTGAAAGCTGTCATGGATCCCGTCATTGGACGCTGCTGAGTATTTTGACATGATTGCCTGGAGAACCGTGAAAATCACGGAACCACCCTTGCTCAATGATATTTCTAATAAGCAGTTAGAAAAGCTTGTTGTCGGCCAAGATCAAACTTTATCATTTCAGTCTTTGAGATTCCCATGTCACACGCAAGGCGTAGAAAGGGCCGTGAAACTGGTGACAGAAGTAGCTGCTTCATCATGCGGTGAAAATAGGACAGATGGGTCAATATGATTGAAGATCAGGTTAAGGCAAAGCATGCCTAAGAACGACAGCAAAGTCGATTATGATCTTCTATCACATAATACTTGAATCATAGAAGTTGCAGAATAGCAAGAGTTAAGCTCTCCGTTTGGTTGGGAGGATGAGTCGGACAGGGTGGGGCTCGTCGTGCAGACACGTCCTCATCGTGAGTCCTGGAAATTATTTTAAATGTATAATTCAGGTGAAAACTGAAGTTCATAGATGTTATGTAACATTCGAATTTTGTTTTCCTGGTTCTAGAGGAAATAATATGAAAAGAAATCTCTTTTCCAGAATTTTATTTTTTTAGTGAGGTTTTAAATTTAATATACAAATGTATATTAAATGTATATTAAAACTGAAAACATTTTAACAGAGTATATACATAAACATTAAAAAATTTTCATAAGCACATCCACATTATATCGCCAGGGAAGACTGCCTTCTTCATTTTCCCAACAAGTTTTTAAGCATATTGTGGACGCGTGGGGAGGCTTTTTAGACTATTAATCACTGAAAGCTTGGCACCTTCATTAGCGCCGATGATAAGGACGATTATTTTAACAGAATATTTCGGGTGCAGCCGTCGAAACTCCCTTATATGGTACCTCTCTTTAGAAAATATGAGAGTATTTTCTTGCAACCACTTAGCAGAGCAGTATCAAGATTAATGCAGTAAGTGTGACAGAAATGGTCATAAAGCACTATTAGTGCCGCATTGTGTCTTTAGATGTAGCTCATTCCCGTATGCCGGAATGAAACCCTGCGTGCGCGACTTCAATCCGAGTAATTTAAGGAAAACAAACGCTACCACACACGAAATCGACGGATCCTTTACATTTCGGTAGAAAATACCGTGCATCGTATTGTCGAGGAGCTGTTTACGAAAACGCCTTTTTCTTCTGTGCTTTCTGAATCATTGCTTTTGGGAGTAAGGAATCGAAATAGATAAGATTTGATGTATTTTGCTAACCTTTAATATTAAGGTCGAGGCCAAGTGTTTTAGCAGTTTCCTCTGCCACTTGTAGAAAAACGCTCCTTTGTCTACCTCTTCGTTCCTAAAACGTAGTTTCGCAAAGGGGGAGGGTCGGTAAGGCCGGTTTTTGGCCTAATTTATTTTTGGACCAAAAAATCTGAAAAAATCATGGTAGTATCTTATAAGTATCCCGAGTCG
>NC_046658.1:93977028-93978381 GCF_010883055.1 Belonocnema kinseyi | reverse complement strand
GACACTCTTAAACATGTATTCTGAGGTTAGCTCGGGTTTACTATGGTTTTCGGGGTCGCCGAATACAAATCTGGTGTCCTTTGACTTTTATCGCGTCAGGTTTAAGGTCATTGGAAGGTCAAATCGAGAGAAAACGGTAAAAAAATACGTTATAGGTTTTTTGAGTCGCTAATTACGAATCTGGCATCCGTTGAACTCTATCGCTTCAGGTTCAAGGTCATTTGAAGGTCATTTAAAGTTCAAATTGAAAACCTATAACATATTTTTTTCAGCGTTTTCTCTCGATTTGACCTTCCCATGACATTGAACCTGACGCGATAAAGGTCAGCGGACACCAGGTTTATAATCAGCGACCCCAAAAACCTATAACATATTTTTTTAAAAAATTTTTACAGTTTTTTCTTGACTTGACCTTCAAATGACCTTGAACCTGAAGCGATAGAGTTCAACGGATGCCAGATTCGTAATTAGCGACTCCAAAAACCTATAACGTATTTTTTTGGGTTTTTTTTACCGTTTTCTCTTGATTTGACCTTCCAATGACCTTGAACCTGACGCGATAAAAGTCAAAGGACGCCAGATTTGTATTCGGCGACCCCGAAAACCTTAGTAAACCCGAGCTATCCTCAGAATACATGTTTAAGAGTGTCAAATCTCTCGAAAATACAGTTGGTGGGTAGTGGTGTTTCCTATATTTGTAGGGGGGGTGGTGGTGGCTGGGGGGGGTGGAGGGTAGTCCATTTAGCGTGCAATCGACTCGGGATACTTATAAGATACTACCATGATTTTTTCAGATTTTTTGGTCCAAAAATAAATTAGGCCAAAAACCGGCCTTACCGACCCTCCCCCTTTCCTCTCTCAGAAAGTTTAAGATGCCAGTTTTGGGATTAAGAAGAGGAACTGTGATTTAGACCTGCTTCAATCCTCGCCCGTATTTTTGTGCTCCGTGACAAACTAAGAATTTAGTGGAACAGCGACTGCAGATTATCTGACAGAGGTCGGACAGTCGTCAATCTACAAAAAAAGTCGAATCAGAAGAATCGCCCTTTTAAGATCCATGCAAAACTGTCCTCAATAGTTTATATTTACCTATACATCCTTATATTTATCTAATTTTAAATAAAATGATTAAAGATCGACAATTAGACACTGTTTATTCCTTTGTCACATAGAAATATTATATAACATTAACATAGTTTGTGGTATGATCTATTTGCTTAAAGTTCTGAACATTCAAATGAATGCCATTTTTTACTGATGACTTTTTGAACCAGAAAAAATGCTAAAATGTTTGTTCATTTATATTGGAAATAATTTATTATTGAAAAGTAATTACAATGCGTATTTTAAATA
>NC_046658.1:93960925-93977018 GCF_010883055.1 Belonocnema kinseyi | reverse complement strand
CAATGAGGTTTTTGATTGCTCACTCCTTTTTATTACTTTTAACTTAAGAAGACGTACAATTATGTTTTCTAGCTATATCTCTTTGAACTGTTCAATTAATAAAAGTTACGAATTAAATTTGTTGTATTTTAGCAGCTTTCAATTCAAAATTGTTTAGTCGGAAGGTCTTTAAAACTATCTATTTCATAAGCTCTAATTATTGAGCGTCTGAATTAAACATTTTATCATATTCACTGTTTAAAGTTTTATACGCAAAAAAGTTCCAATTTGAATGCTTCAGTTATTAGTTCATTTTTATTACTTTAAATAAAAAAATGTTGAGTTCTAAGATCTCAAATATTTTAATTTTAATGACCGCAAAAAATTGTTTTGAACGAGGAAAAAATCGGGGTTTTTTCCCTCCATTAAAATTGTATTAAATGTTTGTTACTAATATTTGTAGCTTGAACCAAAATTCCTTATTCATATTCGGAAAAATGTTGCTGCTGATTTATTTATCTTCAAATAGTTAAGTTAAATAAATTTGAACTTTTTTAAAAAAATATTTTGATTCTAAAATGGTATCGCAAAAATTCGAGACTTTCACATTATTACAATATTATTTATAGAAGCACCCCCAATGCATGTGTTGAGTCACTTTACAAATAATAGTTTTTAAATAAATACATGTACAATATGCATTCTAAAATTCAGATTGCAAAGAAAAACTTCAGAAGAATATTTTTTTCAAGAAGATCAGGTTCCTACATTTTTATTCTTTATGTTTTCCTTTGGAATCTAAAATGTACTCATTAAAACTGTATACAGGCACCCATGCATCATTCATAGGGGCATGTATTATTTCACTAAGCTGGGAATTATGTTACTTTTTTGATGCAGAAATGATTGTATAATTTTGTTTTATGTTTATTCAAGAAAAATAAACTTGAATTGTGAAAAAGTGCTCTTTGTGGCGGTAAAAATATCATATTGCGCATTTCTAAGATATTATACAAACCTCTTTTGATATTTAGTACTTAAATGACGAAAAGAAGTTAACGTTTTTTGGTTGAAAGTTATCTATTTATAACTGAAATTAAGAAGAAACGTACTGATCAAATAGAAAATTCTCTATGCGAATTTCTGCTAAAAATAGCTTTTTCTTAGAGGAAAAATCGTCTATACATTTCATCTTATATTAAAAAATCATTCAGGCCAACCGGCCTCATAATCTTCCCTAAAACTCTTATAAAATGTGTGCCTTCTGAGTAGTTTATATTTTTTATGGAAGACAAGAAAAGTGCAGAGCTGTAAAACAGTTGGAAAATCGAAAAAAGAAAATTTTAAAATATTTTATTTAGACTTAATTAACGTCTTAATAGGCTAAAAACCCTTAGACTAATTCTTTTATTTGATAAATTATTCATGGTAGGTAAATGTACAGTTAAAAAGTGTAATGTCGAAATTCCAGTGATTTATATACGGCCTGTAAGATTTATAAAATTATGATTATATTATTAATAATTAAAATTCCACAAAGTAGGCTATAGAGGTCTGAATTAATTTCTAAGACATTGCATCAAAAACATGAAATGCATCTTTTCAATTCTTTAAAAATATTATGCATAATTTGCATCAGTTTTTGTTGTAAACCAACTTTCCTCAAAACGTAGAAGATTACATGAATGGTGAAGTCAGTTTTAAAGTAACGAAATTATGTTTCTTTAAATTGACTCTTATCAAATATGAATATCTCAGAAGCAGTATAGATTATATCAACCAATTTATCACTAGAAAACTCATAATTTATAGAGTTAATCAAATTATGTATTGGTACGTTAGTCAGTTTTTCCCCTTATTAGGAAATATGATGCTTCCCTATTCATTGGTCTTATCCTTGATCGTTATCTCCATTTCTATAAGTGAATATAATTATACAGTATATATCTCTGATTTTAGTTAGATTTTTTCAAGCTTTACGCAAATAAAAATGTAAGCGATGTAATCAGTAAGAAGGAATTTTAAACGTTCCTAGCTGTTTGGAAAGTGTTTTTGTAGATTTAACAAATTTTATTGAATTCTGATGTTAAATTTGGTTGTTTACTGGTCAAATAATTATATGATGCCACATCATAGCTTTGTTCATTTCTTCTATATACTATATCCTTCCCGGTTCAAATCCGGGCCGCCGCATATTTTTTATCGTTTTTTTTCTCGTTTCACCAGAAAATGATTTGACCAGTACTCAATCAAATTTAACATCAGAATTTAATTCATTAATCACCCTGGTCGACAAAATAACATCATTACATTAACTAATTTTGTTACCCACTTCTGGAAGAGTTAAAAATTCCTAGAAACGAGAAGCAATTATTGCGAAAATTTCATATTTCAGGTTAGGCGAAACATTTTATTTTTCTATATTAAGCAATAAGTCTCTGTACTCACAAAATTATTATCATTATTTTTTTTTTGCTTTTGAAAATTCTTTCTTTGGATGTATGTAGTTTCAGAATTGGCCGAAGCTCAATGATTTTTTTTAAGTGAGATATTTCTAGGAAAACTCAGTTTTTTAATTGCCTTATTGTGTACATCTATCTTTGTGTGTGGTTTCGATTTTCCACAAAAAAATGTCATCGACTTTGCACAACGCTATCGTTAATTGTGAGAATTTGGCTGAAAGCGAAACGAATACCATCCAGCAACCACCGAATTCACCTGATTTGGTTCCCTGCGACTTTTTCCTATTCGGTCGACTCGAGAAACCGCTCCGTGGAACACAGTACTGCACTCGAGATGAGATCAAGGAAAAATCGAAGATGGCTCTGATGGCTATACCGCAAACTGATTATAAAAAATGTTTCGAGGATTGGATCAAGTGCTGGAATAAGTGCGTTGCAGTCGATGGAGAGTACTTTGAAGGGGATAATATCGATTATGATAATTAAACTTGTATTTTTGATTTTAAAAATAAAGTCCTAAAACTTTTTGATCAAGGTGGTATGTGAGTTGATATTCGCTAGTTGCTATTTACGAAAATTCATGATAGGGCATTGATCTCAAGTATCGGATGATTCTGATGTTTCACTTCCTGAACAAATACAAATTTCGAAACCTGTATGAAAGCTTTGCAGATCATTTTAATCTAATTTCGAGATAAAATACATAAACTTGTATGTGAAAATACATTGAACTAGTCTCCCTACCCCTATACGCATTTATTTCCCCGCACGCAATTCCTTCACCTCCCACCACGGTCATATCTCAGTCACATTCCATTTTTTTGCCGATTAATGACCTTGCAGTGACCCAAAATACAATCATCTGTCCAAAGTTTGAGATTAGAGTATGCGATCTGATATACTAGCTCAACTTTTGGATACTTTATTTCGTGACACTGAAAGATCCGTAATCAATAGAAAATAGAACATAACAGAGAAAATAATTCTACACTTGAGAAATATTACTATCAAGGCCTTTATAACTTACCGTTGCGTTTAGAAATTTTTCTCCGAAAAGTCGTGTGCAGTTGCAATGAAGAACTATGTAGGTACCAATAATCATATAATCTTCCTGGCGGCTGAAACTTCCACCCACCGTAGCTTGATACATTTGAAATTCCAGACCTTTATAACTTACTTATAATTTTAGATTATTTTATACAAAAAAGTTGTCTGGATTCCTGTGACAAAGATATACGTATATAAATAGTTGCCAACAACTGTGATATCCTTCCTGACACTTGCACCTATTCGTCCATGATCGTGGGGTCATGCTGCAATACTCAATATTCCGCGAAATATTTGAGTCGGTTTTTGATTCTAATATATTAGTTTTAGTTGACAAATTGTACTATTTCAATAAAATGAAAAATCAGTCATGCTAATCAATCGCATGCTGAAAAACTGCGACTGCTTCAACTGCGCACGTGCCGAAAAGCATTATTATTGATAGTATACCTCTATTGATTCAAAATAGACCCGCGCTTTTTCGCCCATGCGCAGCTGGAAAATTTGATTACTGTGGGCGTATCGATACAAGGTCGAGGCAGCTAATGAACGTTGCCCGGCACAAGTATCCTGACGATTCGCGGTAAAGGTGGAGGCCCCTCTAGATGGGGACATTTGTGAACGCATACGTTTTACGGCGCGAGACATAGGTGGAAGTTCACTGTAGTATGTTAATAAAAATATATATACTACAAATGCAACTCCGCCAGCTCTGAAATCCGCAAAGTATCGGGGTTTTACTGTCGCTCCAGTACCAGCATTATATAAAAGAAAAACCCAAGTTTCTTATGAAATGAAGAATTGGATACAAACGTTCTAAACAGTTAAAAAATATGTTGACAATTGCATTCACTATTATTACAATCAGATTTACAAACCATTATATACCAACATACGATTGCATACTTTAAAATGAAGGTGTTCCTTTGTTTTTGTTGCAGAATTTAGTACAACGTTCGAGTGTTTGCCCAATGGCGACCCTATTCCTGGTATTTCTCGTCGCGGAAATTTTTCTTCTTCTTCTTCAACTTTTGAAAGACATTCTCCTGCCCAACGTCAGTCTTCTGTAGAGTCTCCTCCACCTGGCGAACCACCTCTTCGTGCTAGGTCCAGGTCTCCTCCAGCGAGGTCAACTTTTTCTCATGTACTTGGATTTAAACTTGAAGAACTTAGATTTCTTCGACTTTTTCCCCATTGCAATCCGAACCGCGTATTCGAACTTCGAAGATACATTTTTCCTGCAGATAAAGGAATTCATTTGAGAACCACAAGTAACAGCCTTATTTCCATGCCAAACGAAGAGCAAACTGTATTATCAACATCTAGTGGTGACATCTGTGCAATATTGGAAAAATTGTCAAACAGACAGAGGGTTTTTCGTGGAATATATAAGCCTGATCTTTATACGGGCTTAAAACGGGTGAAAATAAACATGGAAAGCGGTGCGATTCGAGAATTGACTACAGAAGAAATGGCAGAATGTCCAACAGGAAACAGAAATCCAATTACAAAGAGTTTTATAGTAAGGCATATGTAACCACAATTCTGTATACTGCACGGATCATAAGTAAATGATTAAAAAAGCAAGCGAATCGGTCAGACCTCGGGCCTTTCATACAGTCTTTATGCTTACCCCTTTATATCAACGATAAGCCTGATAAATTTACAGGTCATATGTCAAAATCTAGAAATTACAGTTTTCATCGTTTCAGTGGCACCCATCATTTTTTGGTTTTCAATTTCGTATTTTCGACGACCGCTGGACTGAGAAATTGGAAAATGACGAAAAATACTTAGAGATAGCGAAAAGCCACAAAATGGCATAGAATTTCTTTTTTTCCTAGTATTTAATACATTCTTTAAAGAAAAATCTATCAAAACATATGAAATATAAAAAATTTTATATATCATGATATAATGCAATTTAGAATAAGTTCGATTTTAATTTTTCTCAATGTCAAGTCCATTTGTTTATTTTTTCAATTCCGAAATCATTAACTTTACAATACGTAATAATTCATCAATTTTCTGCTCTAAATATTTATAGTTTAGATTATTTTTCTACTTGTGTAAAAAAATCACATCTGGATATATTTGCAAGGAATGGAATGGTGCACTTGGTTTTTAGATTTGATGCGACACCAAACAAAATTATTGTTATTTGTCTTGAAGCTCGAAATAAGACTAGGACCTACATACTAAATCTATTAGCACCATACGGATGTCCCGAAAAAAACAAGAAGTGGGTTTTTCGAAGTTCTCACTTTAAAAATGGTCGCTTGACAAGATTTTGTAATTATTAACATAATATTTGTTAATTCTTCTCAAGGACATCACTGTTTTTGACCTTTTTTAATAACCTATCAGGTTCATTTTCTCGTCAAAATATATAGTTCTGCATGATAAGATTAAGGGATTACGCCGAGAAGAAAAACCTTACGAGTAAAAAAAGTTTAAAGTGCGCATAATTTTATAATAATTAAAAAATTACAATTATGTTTTTGAATCGTTATCTATTATGTTAAGATAACATTTTTGAGATAAAAATATTGCAAGATATTGTTTTTTAGATCAAAAGAAATAACCCTGGAGTAACAACATGTTTCAAATAGCTTTGCAGAAAATAATTTTACAACGTTAAAATGAGAAAAGTTTGAAATCGTAGTTTTTGGCAATGAATCCGCTAATACGATGAACTTATTTTATTGGATGCTTACAAAAATATGTAACATCAAAGTCCAGACGTTTTCCAGAAAAAGCATAGTTTCAAGATATTATTTTTAACTCATGGCCGAATCGAGTGAATTGCTTCTAACCTTTTTTTAAAATATAAAATCAAGGTCACATTCCTAATCTTTAAAGCTGGACCAAGGTTACGAATAAATAATACGTGATTGCGTGGTACTTATAAAAGATGTTTACCAGTGAAATGAAAACTTCTGCGAAGTTTGAAATACGATATTCGTATAATGTGTTAATTTGTTATCATAATACTTCTTAAACAAAATAAATACTGGGCCTTCATAAATGAAGATAAAGTATAAAGTTTTTGGTTTCCAAATTTCAAAATGTAGAAGAAAAGTTTTTTTATGTATATTAATACAGTTAGTAATCGCGAAAATCGATGGTACCTATAAAAAATATCTGCTATTGCCCTCGATAAATATTTGAAGTAATAATTACTATTTATAATACTCATTTTCGAACTTTGATTAATTAGCAATCATGCAATACTTTATTCATATTCTTAGTCCAGATTCAAAGAGTAAGTTCTGAACCTGATTGAATGAATTGTGATTAGGACGTGCATTTTCCTTATCTACCAAATGGCTGAATACAATTGTATCAAAACCAATGTATCAATGAAGACCTTGTTGTTCCGCTCGGAGTCATGATAAATTGTTAATTTCACATAATTTATCATTATTGAATTACGAAGCCGGTATAGGGAAAGTATCTACAAGCCACTATGTCGAGTCACAACAGTTTAGTGACGTCACACTGAGTTATCAGTGATGTCAACAGGTTGTTATAACTCGCCAGCGCTCCGTCCGGGGATCTTATCTCGCACAGCCGTTGTATCAATGTCGAAAAATATGACGTCATCAGTGTTGATGTTTACGTTTATACCCCCACCCTCTTCCCACCCCTCATCACACACAGATACACACTTCTTACAAAAATCTTATGCCACTCAACTCTTGCGTAATTTTCAACGATGCTAGCTTCTTATCAGATCACAGATTAAAACATTCTGGCGAATATGAAATTTACTTTAATTTAAAACCGCATCTTATAGATAAAAAACGGGCAATTAAGTAAAGAAAAAAAAATTGTACATAGATTCATCAATAACATTTTATCCATATTTTTTACAGCTGGGTAAAACAAGTACCTGTCTTTTATTTTAGTTAAGAATCCACTTCGGTTTAAATGGCTTTTTTGTGTTAAAAAGAAACGAGTCATATTTATTACGAAAAAAATTCTTATTTTCTTTTTCTTCAAATGATTTAAAATGTTCTTTAAAGATTCTGCAGGTGAAGGTGGAAAATGGCATCACATGCTTAAGAGAAAATGGCCGTATGTTTATGGTGTTCTCGATCTGACAGTATCAATTACCTTTTTTAATGCCTCATGATCATTCAGATTTTTCTGAAATTATATCAATAAAGACACCAATTTTGTTAAATATCGGGTAATAAATAAAAATCAGAAAAACTCCTGTTAATAAAAGGCTGAGCTAAACAGAAAGCTCATGTATATGGAAATTGAAGCTGATACCGTTGAGTCAGATTACTCCTGCAATCTGTTAATGATAATTCTTGAGTTACGTCATGTAACTAAATCTGTATCATAGATAGTTAAATGATGCGATATATACCCTTATTATGGACCAAAGGTCGTGAGAATTATTTGAGTATAAAATAACTACCGAAAATGGATAGTTTTCCCTTTCTTACATAAAAAAACTTAGGTTCAAAATAAATTCTCTTTGTTTAAAAATGAAACTTTTATATTTATTAAAAGTGTTGACGTTGTCTTCTAAATAAGCCGAAGTAGCATTAAAATTTGGCAATTTAATATTGAAAATTTAATTTAATTAATAAATAAATAGACTCTTTGGGAACGAAAAAAATGAGTTGAAAATGAATTAATTAATTGAAACAAAACTACCATTAAAAAATTAAGAATTTTTTATTGCTATTATGAAAAATTAAAATGTCATTATCAAAAATAAAAATTTAGAACTCTATGATTGTAACTATTTAAAATAAACATAAGTATTCATTTTTCTGGTGTATTAATTTCAAATCGATTAATTTGATATATTTTTTATTATTTTAACTAAGTCCAAGCGTTACAAATTAAACAACTTATTTTGAATTTAAGATCATGAAATTTAAAAACTTTACAATTGTAAACGTTCAAAATTAGCAAGATTATTCAGTTTTCTTGTGTATTAATTTTGGATAGTTGATTTTTTATCTTTTTTAATTTATCTGCGTTGCAACACTACAACTTTACCATTAAAATTTCAATTACCTTAAGGCCATGTGATGAGTGGATCACGTGAACAGATTCCTACCTTACCGTCACTTTTTTTATTTCCCAACTTACTATCACACAAAACGTCAGATCGAGTTGAAAATTTGGGATACTAAACAAGAAACACTAAGAATGGTGGGCCTGGTCCTAAATTTATATAATTAAAAAAAAACAATTTTTGTTGTAAATAATTTTGTTTTGCTTTTTTTCATAATTACAACGGCACACCAAAAAAGTGGTTTGTCCGACAGACTACACTAGCATACATATGTATCTATATGTTTTTGGGGACGCAGAATTCGAATCCGGTGTCCAAATAACCAAGTTTGCTCGTATTTTTCTGAAAAACGATAAAATAGACGTAAAATCGACGAAAACAGCAATTTTTCAGGTAAATTTTTGCAAAAAAAAAATATGTTTTCTCGCTCGGTGGACTTAACTAACATATTTATATGTTTTTTAGGTCGCTGAATTCGAATCTGAGGCCTAAATAACCAATTTGGCTCATACTTTTTCGAAAATCGCAAAAATAGACGTAAAATCGGCGAATACAGCGACCAGACCCCCCTTTCTTAGTGATTCTTATTTATTATCCCAAATTTTTAATTTCATAGGTTTTAATTTTAGGATTAAAATTAAATTTGTGGAATTTTCTTAAAGTATAATTCGTGCTTTTACAATAATTAAATTTCATGTGATAAATTCACTTCAAATAATTACATTTTTAAAAGTAAAAATATTTAATTTTACGGTTTTGACATTGTCCGTTTTCTAAATTTATTTTATTTTGAATTTGAATTGATTTTTTTGTTGTTATAGATTTTATTTTATTTAAAATTTGTCTTAATAAATGTGAACATTCTTTACTTAAATAATCCTAACGACCTTTGGTCCAAAATGAGGGGGTTATATCGCATCATTTCACTATATATGATAAATGACCAACCTCCTATATTTACATCTTCTTCTATTTATTTTCTATGGTTGTTTTTTATCCAAGATTTCCTCATACAGTTCCAAATCTTCTTCTCCCTTTCCTAAGTTATTGAAGCTCGTTGAGGTTATCAAGGTTGATTCATTCAAACCCTCGGCATTAGATTAAGAAAGACACTTAATTTCAACCAGAAATGGAACTTAAGTGCAACGTCTCCCATCTGATATACGAGTAATATGATGATTAACTAACAGGTATGTTTTAGAAGAGGTGTTAAGAGAGCAGCTGAGAGTAGCCAATATGGTGTCACAAACTTATCGGGAGCTTTGCAGTAATTCAACATTTTAGCTTCTGTTTTTGCTTTTCAGTTATATTCTGAGAAAAGGTCACTTTCAGCATCATTTTTTTCGCATGAGCATCATTATTCTTTTTATAATTTTCATTATCATACTCCTTAATATCCTCATCAACAGCATGATTTTTTATTTCGGATGAAGAACTGTGAAATTGACCAAATTCTTCTTTCTGCTAAATTTTTTGCTTATTCACAAGTCGTTCCATTTTTTCTTTAGATTTCTGATTCATGCACGATAGATTCCTCACTGGAGAGAATTGTGGTTTCCAAACTTCCTAAATAGCTTGTTTCTGGTCATGATTGAAAATCTTATGCTTACGAGGAATTGCTTTGCTCTCCTTATCAATCAACCTGTTAGATTCATGCGTTGGCCTTACACTTCGAGTTACCTTTGAAATTTAGTGAAAGTCTCTCATCTTGCTTATGATTCTTGGCTAAGCAAGAGTATTTCTCATAGCTTTTCAAATTATTCAGTCTTGAATTAGTTCTAGAACAATTTGAACATTTGAAAGTCATCTTGTCAATGACACAGTAAAAATGGCTGTTCATTCTTAGAATCTGCGTTCATATCTTCCTAATCCTCCTCCTCTCCTCCTTATATCCATTCTCCTTTTCCACCTTCTCTTTTAAGTCCTCCTTTTTCAACTCCTCTTTCAAACAGAAAAAACAGCGGGAAAAGGAGGAGATAAAGAAAGAGAAGCTGAAAAAGGAGGATCGAGATGAAGAGGAGGAGGACGTGTATGAGGATATAAATGCAGATCCCATGAATGAACAGCGATTTTTACTGTGTTAGCGACAAGATGACGGTCAAATGTTCAAATTGTTCTAGAACTAATTCAAGACTGAATAATTTAAAAAGACATGAGAAACCCTCTTGCGCAGCTAAGAATCATAAGCAGGATGAGAGAGACTTTCACCAAATTTTAAAGGTAGCTGACTTTCACAGGTAGATGAATTGCACATGTTCAAATTGTTCTAGAACTTATTTAAGACTTGATAATTTAAAAAGACATGAGAAATACTCTTGCTCAGCCAAGAATCATAAACAGGATGAGAGACTATCACCAAATTTTAAAGGTAACTGGAAGTGTAAGGCCACTTCAAGGATCCAACAGGCTGATTGATAAGGAGAGGAAAGCAATTTCTCTTAAGTGTAAGATTTTTAGCATTGACGAGAAACAAGCTATTCAGGAAGCTTGAAAACCACAATTCCCTCCACTAAGAAATCTATCGTGCATCACCAAGAAATATAAAGATTAAATAGAACCGCTTGTGAATAAGCAAAAAGTAGACACGAAAGATGAATTGGGCCAAATCACAAGTTCTTCATCCGTAATAAAAAATAATGCTGTTGATGTGGATGTTAAGGAGTATGATATTGACAATGATGAGGAGGATAATGATGCTGACGAGGAGAAAGATGATGATAAAAGTGACCTTCCCTCAGAATATAAATTAAAAGTAAAAACAGAAGCTAAAATTTTAGCTTGCTGGGAAGCTGCTGATAAGTTTGTTGATTAATTACGCTTTCTTTACAAGAACAACTAGCTGGATACGTGAATAATGTACATGAAATTATTTTAATTGTTAATGAAATGCAAGAGGTTGGTATTATTGAATAATTGTTTGCAGTTTAACAACTAGTTAAATGTAATTTATTTATTCAATATTCCCTGTCATTCTTTTTTTTCAACATTGATGAAATGGAACCAACACTGTACACAGTAAGCAATACGTTTTAATATTCAATATATAATTCATATTTGTATTGTAATGAAATTGGTTAAATAAATTTAATTTTCAAAAATGTACGTGTATTTATTCATTCCCCTCACGTGAATCCATTATAGTTTAGGAAATTAGCTTATAAAACAGAAGATTTAGTGTAAGTTATCATTTTGTATCATATTTCCAGAACCTACTTACCTTAACTAAATCATTATCATATGCTCCCCTTCCTTATCGACCCTCTATATTCTTCAACATATATTTTAAGAGCTTATTTAACTTGATTTAGGATCATTCAAGCTTCAACAGGAGAAAACGTGGTTACAGCTCTAATAAATGCAAAGAATGCAGATACACTTAGTACGCATGAACAAGGCGTTACCTACAGTTTCTTAAAAATTTTTGTTGATTTGAAGCTTTGGCGGTCCGTTTATTTGTAAATCTAAATGCCACACAACATATACTTCATAGTATATGTGATGTGCGCCGAAGAAAGGAGACTTACAATGGAAAGTGAGATTTTTCAGAGCGAGCGGTAGAAGTCGGGAGGGAAAACTTACTAAATCTTCCTTTGCCACTTACCACTACGTTCCTACGTGTACCTAATTATAATTCTCGTGTACCTAATAAGTCAACTGTGAGCAATTATAACGCTTGGATTCTTTTCCGGCGGTTTCTTTAAAATGAGCAGCTCAAAAACTATCAAAAGGTGTATAAACCTCGATTTTTTAAGAGTAAACCTCCGTTTTTCGGCGCACGTCATATACAATCATTGAATCTAATATTTTCAATACTTACTTGTCTTAGCTACATCATTATCGAATCCTCACCCTCTGTCTCTTTTACCTCGTGCTCCTCCTCCTCCTCCTCCTCCTCCGCCTCCGCCTCCTACTCCTCCTACTCTATTCTTTCTCGTTTTTCCACATACATTTTTAATAGTTTGATTACCTTGCTTTAGGAGAATATAAGATTTAACAGGAGAAACGTGGTTACAACTGTATGAAAGACAGCGTAAGCGATAGTGGTAATCAAAATAAGTTTTTCATTTACTGAGATGACATAGTTGAGTGAAAACTATGTTCATGATTCTGGCAATCAGAAATCCTTATCTGTTTTGACTGGACCCATTTAACGAAAAGCTTGAATGTTGGTTCTGAGAAAAAATAATTATTTGCAACTGCTATAAAACAGCAGACTTCAATATCATTGATACTCAACGATAAGCATTATTATTAAATTAGATTTCTTTTTTATCAAATACTGATTTAAGACATAAGGTCGATATATCAGGATGGTAGTTTATCAAGCTCAGCGTATAATGTAGCACCATAAGTAGATATATACCTAATAGTTAGGAATAAGGCATTACCTACAGTTTCTTTAGATTTTGATGTTGTTTGGAAGCCAATGTGCTCCTTTATTTTTATATCTACATCTAATATTTTTAGTAGCTACTGGACATTAACATGATCATATCCTCATCCTCCCCATCCTTCTCCTCATCATCATCCTCTATTTACAACTAGAAGCAGAACCAGCGTATCTAATTGTGCCGCACTCTATGATAATCTTTGTTAACCAAGATTCCTGTTTCAATGAAAGAAAGTTGCGTGTGCTAATTTGGAATAGTTGAATCAATTATATATCCATTATTCTGTTAACTTGAAATCCTTACCCCTTTTAATGGGTTTATTTACCTACAATTTAAAAAAAATGTTGGTTTTAAGAAAAGAGCACACGAGTCAGTACATTGAATCTTTTTAGCAGATCACTCTATTATGTGAAAGATGATTTTAACGTTTCTTACAATCAACTCTCACAATTATGCAGCTAAATTATTTTATAAATGCTCAACAGGAGCATTCAAATGATATGTTCTTCATCTGAAGTAATTGGTGCAATATTATTACAGGGGACGTACCAGGTCTTAATTTCTAATAGTTTATTTGACAGCCTAGCTATATCAATATAAAATTCTACATCTGTTACAGTAATCCATTGTATGCAAAGGGACCTCTTAAGAATCTTTTGGTATATTTCGAGTCGCTTAATCACAAAGCCTTCTGTGAGCTTAAAAATTTTACAAAATTATTATTGGATTGACACATTTTTTTAAACATAGCTCTCTCTATCTATGAAATTGTTTTCGAACAAAATTCTTCTCAAAAATTGCGCAGTACGAATTTGAAGACGTCATTAAGAATATTCTGGAAACATAGCACTAACCACTACATCGATAGAATATCGGTAAGGTAGGTTTCTATGCTCTGGTTTTTATTATCTTTAAAATAAATTAGTTAGCTAGAAAGCAATATATGATCCTATATTTCTATAAACTATATTATGTTTACATTTTTTAATTTTTTCACATCACTAAATTTTGATTTAAGCTTTCCAAAAAGTAGGATTTCATGTCTTCACTGTATCATTTTTTCTAATGTTTGTTTCACAGTTTCCTTACACTAAGGCAGCAGGGATGGACGGGGTGGGTAGAGAACGAAGCGTGGCTGTTAGGCACACAAGAATTAAGGCAGAGGCTGAAGGGGGTAGTGAAGAAAGTATGGAGCGGGGAGGGGTTCCGAAGAGAGTGAAGGGAGGGGTTGATCCTACCACTGTATAAGAAAGAGGATAGGGACAGGCAGGAAAATTATAGAGGAATTGCTCTCATGAATAGTGCGTACAAAATATACGCGATGGTGTTAGCAGATAGGCTGCGTAAGGATTTTGAGGGAAAAATAATATTGCCCGAGACGCAGGCGGGCTTTAGAGAGAGAAGGAGTAGTATTGACAATATTTACGTCATGCAAAACATGGTGGATGGAGAACTAACAAAAAAGGGTGCCAAAGTGTACGCGTTTTTTGTAGATCTAAAGAGCGCGTTCCCTTCGGTAGATAGAGGGGGGTTGTGGCACGCAATGGAAGAGAGGGGAGCAAAGAGGGGCCTGGTCGAGAGGATAAGGGAGTTATATGAGGAAATGAAAGATAGAATGAGCGGAAGGGAGGGCATCTTTGAGGGATTCTGAATGGATAGGGGGTTGAGGCAAGGTTGCCTACTTAGCCGACGCTTTTTGCAATCTTGATCGCGGATATGGAAAGTAAGCTAGTGGCCGGAGCGGTAGGAGGAGTTAGAGTAGGAGGAGTCAGGATATTGTCACTAGCAAACTCAGATGACATAGTGCTGCTGGCAAAGAGCGAAGAGGCGTTAAAGGAGATGATGAAGAGGTTAAGAAGATATTTGGATAAAAATAGGCTAGAGGTAAATGCGGACAATTTAAAGGTTATGGTGTTCAGGAAGGGAGGTGGAGAGATAAGGGAGGGAAAGGGAAGTAGAAGGGAAAAGCGGTACAGGAGGTGAAAGAGTTTGCATACTTGGGCTTACTGTTTCGAAGAAATGGGGGAGTGGATGGTTATATAAAAGAGAGGATGAGAAGGGCAAATGTGGTGGTGAGGGAGGTGTGGGGGCTGGGGGAGAGGCTGTTCGCAGATGATTTTGTAAGAAGAAGGAAATTTTTTGATTCGCTAGTGATACGTGTCTAATTTTACGGAGTGGAGGTGTGGGGTTGCAAGGTAAGTGAGGAGGTAAATAGGATACAGGAGAGGTATGTAAAGTGGGAACTGGGGTCGGCAAGGAATACGCCGAAGGGAGACAGGAAGAAGGACTTTAGGGATTATAACAGGGAGTCGAGTGTGTAAATATGAGAAGAAATTTTCGGATAGAGGGAAGTAAATTGGTTAGGGAGTGTTGGTGGCAGAAGGAGAACAGACGTAGTGGTGCAAAGATGGAGGTGGAAAGGGAAAGATATTTTAGAACGCATGGATTGCAGATGGATGAAGTTAGCAGGAGGCACGAGGAAGGAAGGAAGGTATATGAGTTGGTTCAAAAGAATGGCATGGAGAAAGAGAAGGCAGAAGGAGAGGAGAGGATAAGAGAGCCAAGGTTTAACGGGAACTATGTGTGGAATATGTCAAGGGAGAGAACGCAATATTTGTGTGAGAAAGGAGAGCAAGGTAGTCAGAGACTTATAGCGAGAATGAGATGCGGTTGCATGGAAGGTTATAATAGATTCTGGCTTTCTAGAGATAAGAAAATGTGTGGACTGTGCGGGAAAGGGGATGCAAAAGTTGAGCACTGGTTGGAGGGATGTTAAGAGGTGGAAAGGAGTGAGATAAGCATGGAGGTATTCTTGCATGAAAGGGGGGAAAATGGGCAGTAGCATGGGTGAAGGGGGTGTGGGTAAGATGGAGAAAAAGAGAAGGAAGGAGGAAGAGGAATGGAGAAGGAAAGATTCTAAATAGGAGAGGCAGTAGATGTAAGAAAAATGTAAATATTGTAAACAGTAGTTAAGTATTAGGTGTTAGCCGCGGAGACAGAGGCTGGTAATGCGAGGCATAGCGATAAAGGAGCGAAATGCGTGCAAGGCGAGGCGAGGCGCATCGGGGAAGGTTACCAGGTGTATACATATGAAACCGGTATTGCCATCTAGCGGCCAGTAGGCACACTTGTAGGCACTGTCGGAACTTACCATTTGTGCTAATTGGCGT
>NC_046658.1:93957855-93960825 GCF_010883055.1 Belonocnema kinseyi | reverse complement strand
AGAGCTCCAAGGAGATTATGTTGAAAAATAAAAAAAAAATTTACCCAAAAAAAATTGTTTTTATACTTCATTCTAAGGACTTATTGAACTACCCTCGTAACACATTTGTTAAATGCACAAAAGATGCAGGTGTATATTCGAAATTTGATATAGAGTGCTACTTATGGCATCCTGTTTTGACTATTAATTTTATTCATTCATCATTTAGAAAGATTTGTTTTTTCCCATTACACGTTAAAGATTAAAAATAAAACTTTTAACAAATATAAAATATTAATATAATGAAATATTAGAAATTTTTTTAACCATATGCTAAGGCTATGACTTTATACTATATATTATAGAAAATCAAGATGATTTAATTCAGCGTGAAAATTTTGTTCTATAATGCTGAATCTTCTGAAACAAAGAGGTAGATATATATTACTATCAGGGAATATAGAAACCCACTTTACCGAAATTCAACAGCTGTTGTGGTTCGTCCTATTTTTCCAAAATATTCTTAATGATGTCATAAGATTTGTACTAAGCAATTTCTGAAAAGAATTTTCTTGTAAACACATCTTTACGCTGCAAAAAACGTTATATTTCAAATGTGTTTGACGTGTCGATTATAATTTGGAACCTTGTAAAATATTTAGACAAAGAGGGGATATATTAACAGATAATAATGGTAAATGATATGCAGCGCGTATAGTTTAGTCAGAAAAGAGATAGTGAGCGAGAGAGAGAGAGATAGTTATGTATCAAAAAAAATTTTAATTTAAAAATAATTTTTGTAAGATTGCAGAAGACTGTGCGATTGAGCGACTCAAGAAATACCAACAGATTTTTAAGAGGTCCCATTACATACAGTAGAACACTGTAACAAATTTAGAATTTTATATTGATATAGCTAGAACGTCCAATCAACTATTTGAGATAAAGACAATACAATTTTAAAGCTCTTGCTAAAATTTATCAAACAAATCAGCTACGCAAATATTAGAGCTGACTAAAAAACGTTGAAATCATCTTTCACACAATAGAGTGATCTTCTAAAAAAATTTAATTTACTTACTTAAAACAATAAAAGAAAGCATCATAAATAACACAAACAAATTCAGCAGTAATAAAATTTAATATAACCCATGCAGAAATTGCCCAACTTATTCCCGAGTACCGATCTGGGCCCGATCGGATTTTCCACATGTGATCCCAAGAAGGCAAATGATGTGGCTCGCGTCAGAATCAGGGCGGGTCGGGTTAGGTTAGACAAAATTATGTCAAGTTTTCTGTTATTGTCATGATATTGGTTTTCTTTCAGACTGATTGTGAGTAGCGAATAGTTATTGGACATACTCGCAATAATGAGTTACCATAAATGACTGATAAAATACCGATGAATTATTGAAAATTTCAAAAATTTTCAGATATCTGAAATTATCGGTAATTTGCCAATTTTTCATATATTTCTATAAATTTTGGAAAGTTGACCAATTTTTCATAAATTTCCGCAATTTTTTGAAATTTAGCAAATTATCCATACATTTTCAAAATTTTTAAAATTTTTTCCAAAAAGCTTCGGAAACTCACTTGTAGCACAATAGACTATTTTTCCGGCTTTTTAGAATTTTGTATTTGTGTGAGTTCGTGTGTGTAATAGCTCTAAATTTGAAAATTGTTTGTCAAAGCATAATATTTTTCTTGGAAATGCACACTCTTATCGATAAATTCAAGCAATACAAACAGATAATGTAATTTAGAATATTGAAAATGAAATATAATATATAAAGATATATAATGTAGAATATTGAAAAATTGAAGGCTTGTGAATTGCAAAGTTGAGAAAATATTAATATAAAAACTTTTGAAATTTTACTAATCATAGAAATAAAAAATTAAAGGGGCTCTATCTGGGCCAGATCGGGTCCCCATTTTGGATATCCAGATTTGGTTTCGGTCGTGTAGCGCGTTTCATTTGCGATCTGGCTCTAGACAGATTACCCTATCTGATGCCAATTCTGACTATTTTGACTTGATAACTTCATTTTTTAAGGTTTATGTGACAATAAACTTCTTCCTGTTGTAATATATGGATTAAGAGTCAGTAGTATTTTAAAGGAAAACAGTAAGTATAATTATTGACCCACGAACATAAACGAAACAAAACATCAGCACAAAAAAAGAGATCTGAGAATCACTGACACGTAAGCTGTGATTGGTGGGAAATCTGACCCTTTTGACGTCAAATAGAACCTCCATTCGAAATCGTGATTGAAAATTCATATTTAAACATTAAATTAAAAATAGTAAACATAAGTAAAAAAAATATGTCATGCGTGTTTTCAAATTTAGAATTTTATATACTATAAGATCCATTTATTGGAAAAATCATATCTGACTTTGGAAACAACCGTATTAGACAAAGAGGGAGATATATTATTAGATAAAGACAATAGCTCATATGCGGCATGCGTTGGTTAGAGAAAAAGAGAGAGATATGTATTAAAAATGGTTTTAAATCAAAAATAATGTTCTAAAATTTGCAAGACTGCAGAAGGGTGTGCGATTGAGCGACAAAGGTTAGAGACAAATCTCACAGCATACCTCAGTAAATAAATTAAATCATATAAAATTGTTGTACTAATCTTGAACAATACCAACAGATTCTTAAGAGATCCTTTTACAAACGGTGGGTTACTGCGACCGATTTAGAATTATTACCAGGTGGCTTTGTATAATTAGATAGATAAACGTTTATTTTTCGGCCTGCTGGCTTAAAAAAATTGACTTGCTTACACTCCCATTTTTTTACAAAATTTTCTTACAACTATCTCTTACAAAGTACCATCCACACCTTATAGCTAATCCGCTCGTTTCTATAGCCTACCAGGTGTATACATATGAAACCGGTATTTTTTCAAGAAAAAAACACATTTATTTCAAGAGAATGATAATAAATATTTTATTCAAAGTATGCGCCCTCGC
>NC_046658.1:93936297-93957755 GCF_010883055.1 Belonocnema kinseyi | reverse complement strand
TAGTCGGGAGTGGTGCTGACTGAAAACAGATGATTTGGAGCGATTCGCGCGCCATCTGTTGGTCATTCTAAGGACTTATTGAACTACCCTCGTATCTATCAGGAAGCAATCAATCATCCTAGTTTTTCTTGCAACAACCTTGAACCTGTTTCCATGAATTTGGCTCTAGACTATTGCGCAATATTATTCTGTGACGTCATCAGGACCCTTCGAGATTGATCTAGAAACCTGCCTCACATGGATACACACGGAGGCATGCACCGCGACAGACACTTACTAATGCTAACCCATCCAGACTCCGTCTTACTTTTTGGTCCGCAACCCGCCAAGCGCATCTACCGATGTATATTATTAAAATTCAAATCACTTTTTTAAGTTGGTAAGAAGCTATAGCAAGATTAAATTCAATTAAGAAATAAAGTTTTTTTCTTTAATACAGTCAAACCAGGATTCCGTGTCATCCATTTCATGTTTCTGAGAATTGACGCCGCGCGGTAGGTATGGATGAGAGGAGCATCGGGAGGATTTGCGGGGCTCACTCAAACGTTACAAAATAGAGAGAGAGAAACAAGAAAGAGAAAAAAACAGTTAAGAGACAAAATATTGCCGAGACTCTGGATTTATTGTCACGCTTAGTGCTAAAATTGTCACTAAATTCAGGTTTAAATGTACTTATTTTTTGTAGTTTTAAATTTTTGTCTCAAAAATAATGTTTTCCATTTGAAATTACATAATCAGTAATATTCTTTTGAATCTCAAGATAATAAACAATAGTTCTTTTCAGATTTTTTATTTTTGGCATGAACACTACCTTAAGCGTACATTAACAATTTTTATAATTTTAAAATGAAGCCTGGAAGACCTAATATATAAAACAAAGCTTTTGAATTTTTAACTTTTGATAAAAAAAAAACTTTTTGAGTTCATCAGCTGTAAATGTATGTTTCATGGTTTTTTAAGTTAAGTGATAATTCTAGTGTTAACCATTTTTAAACAGTGAACTTTACAAGGCGGGTCTGAATCTAAATAAGGGCAATAATAAAGAGTTCTTTAAAATTTTTTAATCCTATCTATTTATTATCTTACTATAAAATAGTATATTTTCACTCATTCAATTTGAAGTTTTCTAATTGAAAAATGTTGTTGTATAATTAACAATTGAACATCTATTAACTTGCAAGAATTTAAAATACAAATAATTTAACTATTTATTAATAAAATCTATACTTAAAAATTCGATCTTTCAGTTATTAATATTTCTAAGGTAGGAATGCCTAGAATGATATAATTTTGATAATGTACAAATTTATCACTTTTTTCTTCAATTTAGCGCATTTAAAATGATAGCGTAGAGCAGATTTATGTTTTATAATAAATACTTGGAAGGTATTTGAAACGATGTATTTTATACGCGTCAATTATCGAGCGTGTGAATTAAACAATTTGGACCGAGACTGTTTAAGGTTTTACATTCAATAGAGTTGTAATTTGAATGTTGTAATTAGCAGTTCATTTTTCGTATTTCAAAAGAAAAAGTTTGAGATCTAAGATCTCGAATATTTTAATTGTAATGATCGTGAAAAAATTTTGCTCATGCCAGAACTGTTCAATCATATATTGCAAAAATGCAACATTTTTACATTTTCTTCTTAATAAGAAGGTATTGGTTTTACGTAAAATTTTACTTTGTCCGTTTTAGTAAAATATCTACATATATCTCTATACATCTATATAACTTTCGAAAGATTGATCATATTCGATACAAATTTCGAAAGTAAGCGCTTTTTCAAAATATCTAAGAGCATGTTTTTCAAGATTTAAAAATTTTTTGATAGAAAGAAAATTTTTAGAGCTGTGGTACTTTGAAAATCCGAAAAACCAAATTAAAATGAATACCTTAAGCGAAATAAAGCAAGATACGAAAAATAGTTCAGTAAAGAATAACGTTGAATTTGTAACTTCTACAAGATTAACATAACATCTTTTTGAATTTTATCGAAAATTTGAAAATTCACATTTGGATCGTACCAAAATAATGAAAAATCAAAAATTCCATTTTACGGTCAAACTATGCAAGCTTCTAAAAATATATATTAACTAAATTTGCGCGCCCTGAAATGTTCTGCAATTTTTCTATCTATCACCTTTTGATAGGATACGTTGTTTTTGTTTTTAATCACAAAAAAAAAACATTAAAAATAAAAAATTTAAGTTTCAAACAAACGACGAAAGCTACGAAAAAATTAAATAGACAAAAGTTGCTCTTCCAAAAAATAATTATATCTAAATTGAATTTATAAAAAACATTAAATTTAATCATTGAAAAGGAGATTGGTACTTTATTTTGCAATGCCTGAATAAACGGCCCCAGGCCGAGTTACAGATAAAATGTAATATACATTTGATACAACAGAGATGAGCATGATGTAGAAAAGTTCGCATTATTGACGAAATCGAGTGCGACGTATGTGATACGTGATTTGAATGTGTTCGTTAAAGAAAAAAAAGAGAATGCACAATCACCAAACACAGGTTGTCGAAGCTTTGTCTTTTCATTTAAAAGGCTTGCGCACAAATGTGGGGCAAATATAAAAACCAAACGCGTATCGCAAGGTGAATGCACTATCTAGTGCGAAGCGCGAAAACCAACAGTTGCGCGTCCCAAGCGCGCTCAAACTTGCAAGCGAAGCAAGCCGCGCGCAAACAGAATGTGCCCGTACAGCGGGAAAATTGTTTTCTTTATCATTATAAAGTGGCTGAGGTGTGGATTAGTAACTGTCAAGTCGCGGATCATTGGCTCAAACGGACAATTGTTAGTATCCAGGAAATAGAAAAGCTGCTCACAGCAAAAATGAGTGAACTCAGGTAGAAAATTAGTGATGAATTTAAAACGGTATTTGAGGAGAAACTCGAAAATATTATCGTCAGGGTCAATGAAAGCATAAGCAAAATAGAAGCACTTGAAAAAGAAAATGGTTTACTCAAAAGCCAACCAGATAAGGATCAGCAAATCATGGACAGGATCACCAAGAAAAATAATATGATTATTTTTGGTTTTCAGGAGGAGGCTAAAGAAACTACAGCATCTTTGCGTAGTCTAGTGATCTAGCTTATAACAGATAAACTGAAGATACATTTCAAAAATGATGATGTCGATTTTATAAAGAGACTAGGAATAAACTCGGAAAGTAAAGTAAAACCGGTATTGATTGTCCTTGGAGATTTTGCTATCAAACGTAAAATTCTTCAATGTCGCTCGTCACTCAAAGGAAAAAATATTTATATAAATAATGACATCAGCAAGGAAGCACAACAGAAAAAAGGGAAATTTAATCAAATACGATCACCACTTCAAGCAAAAAGGTCTCGCAGCCAAAGTAACAGGTGAAAGGTTGGTGCTACATGGTAAAATTTACTCGTAGGAAGACCTAGATAACGGACGGGCCGATCTACTTAGCGAGCAATTAACCAAAGATCTAAAGCAGCATAGCGTCCCGCCTTCGCCCGCTAAGAGGAACCAAAGCAACTTGGACACAAACAAAAGCGAAACGGAACAGTAAACACCCGCGGAGAGCTCCCGGAAACGTAGGCTAAACCAATCAGGGAGGAAACATAGCAGAGGCAGGGACATTTTCAGAGACAGGGAATTTATAGAACTCAATACATTTACACATGTAAATGGTAGAAGGCGAAATGACACCCCAGCACAATTTGCACTCTGTGGCGCAAGGGGTAAGAGCACAATTGATCTGCTCTGGTGCAATATGGATGCACTGGACCAGATAGCGGATATGAGAGTTATGTAACTCACATCAGCTTCTAGCCACTTCCCTCTTTAATTAGTGATTGATAGTAACTCAAAAGTAAATTCTGACCTTGCTAACGTTGAGCACTCTACAGTAGTTAGATGTATGAAACAGGGAAAAAATACGATTTCTGATGATGTCGAGAAAATGGATTGCTTTGAGAGAATTTCAATCGATACAGAGAGTGCATCTATTGATTAGCTGGATGATAATTTAAGTTGCACCATTCTTGAGACAGCGGAATCACTAAACTTATTCAGAGTTAAAACATATCAGCAGGGTTTATAAGCAATCAAAAAAATAAACCGTGGTATGATCATGATTGTATTGAGGTAAGGAAAAAAGCCAAAGAAGCACTATAGGAATGCAGAAAATTTGGTTTTTCCCCTGCTGTCACATGTGTCTATTATTTTTTAGAGAGCGTATACACAGTTAAATAGGTCTAAAAAGCAGCAATATAGTATTGAATCTTTAAATAAACTAGCTAATGGAATAATTGATGTTTTATTATTACTATACGCAGATGACCTAGTTTTACTCTGTGAATCTGAACAAGATGCGCGTAGGAAATTACTTTGCCTGGAAAAATATTCAAAACTTAACGACCTTGCAGTAAATATACAAAAGACGAAAATAATTGAATTTAAGCGAGTCTTTTTAGGAAAGCGGCTGATCTGATGATCATTAAATTTCTTAATGCCATTGGCGCAGTATTAAGTATCCTAGGCATAGCAAAGGTAAATGTATTGAAAACACAGCTGAAGCTCATGCAGGTGCTAATACTTAGTGTTACTAAGATCTAAGAGATCTAAGATCTCGAATATTTTAATTGTAATGATCGTGAAAAAATTTTGCTCATGCCAGAACTGTTCAATCATATATTGCAAAAATGCAACATTTTTACATTTTCTTCTTAATAAGAAGGTATTGGTTTTACGTAAAATTTTACTTTGTCCGTTTTAGTCGACGACCTTAAGAGACCTAGTAAGGGTTCGCAGCAAAGAATTCCTCTATCGTTTTTGTCTTGCAAAGGAATAATTTCTTATACTAAGTTTTAGATGTTTGGAAGATCAACGGGTTATTTTTTGGGCAGCATGTTACACTAAATTTGATAGTTGTCAGTGAACTTTGCATGAAATTGTTTTTAGGTTAAGTTCGTCAGTTATAAAGAGAAATTGAATGGCTCAATAAACAAAGCCGAATTATAACCTCCTTTTGTTTATTGTGAGTTGAAGGTTAGCGAATTTAATGCTTGGGAAAATTCTCTCTCGCTCCCATGAACCCATTTTTGAATCCCTCCCTCTTGTGCTTAAGTAAAAAGAGCTAGCTGACCTGCTAGTAGGTAAAAGTGAACGTATTTTTCGAGGCTCGACTAGGTGGTTACCTACCTGGCGCCTTCAACAAATTGAACGAGCTTCGGGGGTTGTTCGCGGGCTAAAAGTGTGCGACCTGCGAACTCGGTTCATTCCAAAAAGAAATAGCATTTCGGTCAAAGGCAGGCGCTTATGGCACTCATCAACTCAAGATGCATTTTTCTCAAAGAGAGGTTTTTCAAAGTTCTTACGTCAAAAGTGGCCATTTGACAACATTTAGTAATAATTATCATAGAACTTGTTAATTCTTATAAATGAAATCACTGCTTTCAGCCTTTTTTCAAAACCCATCAAATTCTTTTTCTCGGCGAAATATGTTTATCTACAGATAAGATTAAGGGATTTCGCCGAGAAGACAAATCTTATAAGTAAAAAAGCTTGAACTGTGAATAAGTTTATAAGAATGTTTTAAAAATTGATAATCATGTTGTTGAATGGCAATCCATTATGTTAAGATAATATTTTTTGGATAAAAATTAATAAATGAGCAGAAATTAATATTTCTTTTTGTTCAAATGTCCGAAATAATTCTTTTTGTTTATAGCAATTGCTTTTAAAAGAAAATTTATTGTGGCAAGATACTGATTTTTAAATAAAAAGAAATAATTCGACAGTAAATAAATTTTTTCCAAATAGCTGTGAAAAAAATTAATTCTAAAACGTTAAAATAAAGACTTTTTCAAATCTTAGATTTTGGCGATGAATCCGCTAATGCGATGAACTTATGTTATTGGTCGCTTAAATAAATATGTAGCTTTAAAGTCCAAGGGGTTTCCAGTTGAGCCATCGTTTCAAAATTTTGTTTTAAACTCATTGTCAAATCGTGTGTATTTCTTCTAACCTTTTTTTTAATTTAAAAAAGCAAGGACAAATTCTTATCTTAAAATCTGAACCAAGGAGATGAATAAGTATAACCTGAGTGTTAAATAACTACAAAAACTGTTTACCAGTGGAATAAGAACTTCTGCGAACATATTTCCATATTCGTAACACGCTTAATTTCTTATCATAATCATTCTTCCAAAGTATAAATACTAAACCTTTATACTAAATCTAATTAAAGTATACATTTTATTCCGAATTTCGACAAAAAAAAAGTTTTCTGACCTGGGGTTGGGACCATGTTGATTATATGTTTTTTGGCTCGCTGAAACCGATTCCAAAGTTCATTTTACTCCATCACGTCAGATTTTCGACATAACTTCAAAAAGTCTTAACAGGCACCCAAAAATAAAAAATAATGCTGTCCTGAGTGCCGGACCATGTATATTATATGTTTTTTGGGTCGTCGAAATCAAATCCGTAGTTCTCTTTGCCCCATCACGACTGGTTTTAGACATAACGTCAAAAAGCCTTAATAGACACCCAAAAATAAAAAATAAAGTTGACCTAGATAGTCAGACGATGTTTTTGATATGTTTTTTCGATCGTTAAAACCGAATCCAGAATCCATTTCATCTTATATCTTCAGGTTTTGGACATAAACTCTGAAAATCTCATTAATCCAAGCTCTTATTATCATGAGAGCTATCATGTAGGTGTAGAAATGACAGGTAGACTCAATTTCAGTCCTGCCCTGTTTTTGAACAATAAAGAGTTCTTTTTTGATCGAATGATTTGTGCAAAGGGTTCCGTTTAAGCTTTCCATCATATTCCTCCGTGTCTCTCTTCAGAATTTAATAAACATCTGCCATCATATTCTCATCCCATCTCCCTTGGTAAGGATTTTCCATTACTTTCAAATCTTGGTGGAACCGTTTGCCTTGCTTTTTGCTAAAGTCCCCAACATTTTTGGGAAATTTATCAAGATGGAAGTGCATAAATTGTAGTTTAAAATTCATTAGACATCCAAGCTTTCGAAAGCCTGTAATCATTTTCGCTACGATTCTTTCGTATCCTGAGTAATTGCAGCTTAAATCTACTTTGGAGATATTTAAATATAATTCGACATCAAGGAATGAAAAATAAAATTATTAAAACGCGTTTCAATTTTTCTTTAAAAATGTTTATGCGTATCTTTTTCCCCCATTTTTACGGTAGTAGGAAAATTTTATGTTATATTTCTAAGCGTTTTCAAAACGCATCGATTAACCTATTGTCGAATTTTTTATGAAATCTTATGATCTACTGATAATGATTGCAAAGTGATTGCAGGTAATTGCAGAGTGATTGCAGGTGATTGCGGGAGATTGCAACTGACTGCATGAGATGGCAAGTGATCGTGAGTGATTGCAAGTGATCGTGAGTGATTGTAAGTGATTGCACGGTGATTTAAAATGATTGCAAGGTGATTGTAATAACGAATGTACACTGATTGCAAGAGTTATGTTCCCCACGGGTTGAGACCTGTATTGAGATTAGGACTTAATTTAGGTTTGAAGCATGGATTGAGAAGGATTGAAGAGAATTTATAAGTTTCTTTGAACTTTTTCAGATTATTTCGAACTGGTTCGAGCCGCAACATAAATTTCAAAGATAATTAGAAAATATTTCAAATAAAGAAAACATGTACGTTCATGCGCGCGATCATCAGTCTCGTAATAGTATTTTTAGAACATTTATAGAAACAAATCATGATACGAGTATTCAATAAAATATTTTACTTATTTAAACCTACATTTTTCATGCTTTAAATATTTCATATTTGCTGTAAGTGCTTAATTTCAGTCAAATATTTCTTCGGCTTCCGCCAAAACTGTTTTTTTTTTCACTCTTCTAACGCATATTTTTGAACAGAAATTGCATCAGATTACCAGTTTTCCATGAACATGTACTTCTTTATTTGAAGAAATTTATGTGAAAATAAAAAGCACGTGCTTTTTGTAATTATCGCCGTGCCTCGCACCAGCAGCATACGCTACTCTCCCCTGACTTAAATGCGATAACTTGGCCAAAGTTAATAATTCAAAGTGTTCTCGTTGAATGGTTTCCTATTGTATTTTATTATCGATTGTTTTGAATTGTCAACCAATCGCAGCTCAAGGGCGGGTTTTCCTGCTGATAAAAAGATAGTATATTTCCCGTACTCCCCCTTTATAATCATTGTTATATTTTACACTGTTTTTAAGAAACTTCTTTTGTCTCATTTTCTCATTCAAATTGCAATTGGAATATAGTCCTAGTAGACCTAGTCGTTCCGTCGACAAGCTTTTTTTGTTTGTTTGGTGCTTTGTCGGCAACGATGCAAGAATGAGAGAAGGTATCCGGCTTGCGAAAGGGGGTTTCGATGGAAGGTACCCTGGGATCTTCCGAGGTCGAGGTTGCGGCTTCCGATATAGCCGATGATGTGGCTCGAGCTTCCTCCGCATGGCGAGGGGATCGCGAAGACAATGGGACTCGTGGTTGCAGAACTTCACTCGGAGATGAGGATAGCGCGACTGGAGGTACCTGTAAGGCCTACAGACATGGCGATGAGGCAAAGTAATCTATGACTTGAGCTGAACTACTGCTGGTAAATCCCGGCGATCTTTCTCGATGCATAAGATTTACAGGCGTGAAGGTATAACGCGACAACGTGAAGAACTGTGATAACCTCACAAAAAGGGGTACAATCCGACTCGTAGGCAGCCTTTGTTGACAAGGGTCGCGTGTTCTTCGTCATCTCCTTCCAATGGCATGCAGATGTCACCCTTCTTCCGAAAATAAAGCGAGCGCTTCAGGATCGTAGGCGACAAATCACTAAGACTAATTTTTTTTATAATTGAATCATGCCAGTTGAATTTACACAATATCTCAAATAGTGCAATCGAAAAATTCGAGTGATTTTTATATAGCCCCTTAGATTCAGATAATAATAAATATGATGTAAAGATTTGGGCACACCAAATCAAACCATTCTTCGACATTCTTCGACATTCGTAATAACAAGAAAAAAAATTGGATATTGGATACTTATCAACAGCAGATTAGTTATTCTGAAAGAACAACGTACTTTTTTGATCAGGTTTCAAAATGATGCCTTAATTCCAGCACATATTCAACAACACTTAAACAAATACTCCGAAAAAGGCATGCAGTGATGCCGAAACGTCGTCGAAGTTTTAATTTTTGTTCTAAAAATAAATGGAGTTGAATTGATAGCTCTAATTTGTTTTTATTTTGCCGTAGCCGTAAGGTAGAAGAAATAATTTTCCTTCAGTTCATTAATAATAATTACAATATTATTAATTAAAAGAATTAATAATAAGAAATATTTTTAATTACATTAGTATTAATATTTTCGTTATAAACTATAATGGTAATTGGAAATCGTATAATTTCTAAAACATTAGATAAAAAACATGGAAGTATTACATTCATCTTTCCGATTCTTTGAACATTATATGTAGAAGTTAGATTAGTTTGCTTTCAAATCAGAATTCCCTAAAACGTAGAAAATTAAAGAAATGATAATGTCAGTTTTAAAGGAATCTATTACCATAATATATAATCTGATTTTAGGTAAATTTTTGTAAGCTTTACGCAAATACAAATTTTAGCGATGCAATCATTTTAAGTGTACCCAGCTGCTTGGAAAGTGTTTTTTATAGATTTAACTACTTTCATTTCCCACTTCTGGAGGCATTATAAATTCCTAGGAAGAACAAGCAATGATAAAGAAAATTTCATATATTAGTGTAAGCGAAAAATTCGAATTTTATTATATTGAGCAATAAATATCTTTAGATAGTCGACAGTTGCTGCTACAGCTCCTGAACAAAAAAAATTTGAATCAGTATAAAAGCTTTGCAGATCATTTTGATGCAATTTCAGACGCAATACTTTAATACAGTGCTCAGTCCCAACAAAAAACTCTATATTGATTAAAAATGCCTAAATATATCGTAGAAGTAGTATTAAGAATAGAAAATAACCATGAGTTAACAATTACCACTATTATGATTATTCTAATAAACAAATTGTGTTATTTTTGTTTGAAGATGTTTTTCTCATCAACCAACTTTCAAATTAATTTAGAATTATAATAAATAGCTGCAAAAAATATAAATATAAATATTTTTATTGCTAATAACAATATTATAAGCAATTAAAAAAAATTAGCGTTTCTATCAGAAAAAACTCGTTATTGTTATTGTTATTAAAAATATTTGAAATAAACAGTCATCTGGAGCAAGTTTGCATCCAAATAATCGGTTTTTTCGTAATGATTATTTTAATGCATCTCGATAGCAGTGCTGAATTAAGTAACTTTCTCAATAATTCTGAATAAAATTATTATTAAATAATAATAAAGAATTGTGACTTAGAAACAAAATATAAAAGAAAAACTATTTTGCAATGTTATTTTGCTATACTATAAAGTTCTGTTGAATCTTTATTTCACTTCTGCATTAAGCCGGCAATCCAGAGATCAGATGACATAATTAGTTTGTAAATTAAGTCTTCCATTGTTGCTAATCCAGAGTGCTTTCGTGTGTTGAATTACCGAATGCGTTTCACATCTTTGTTTCCAGCTTCAACAGCTTCTTCTGAATAGTGTCCAATTAGAAGAAGAAATTACCGCATAACTTTAGGGCCAATGAAGAAAAACTTCGTGGACTGTAGGTGGCATGAAATACCATGGATACAAATAGATATATAGTTCTGATGTCTCATAGGCAAACTCATGAAAAAATTTAGCAGGTATTTTTGTGCTACTTGGTTTTTTCTTCCACATTAGTAAAAGACTATGAGCAGTGTTTCCGGTAATCGAGTTCCATGATCCGCACTTCGGTTAATCTATAATCAAACCTGTCTTTTGTTTAAATTCATCGCAAATTCGTTTATGAGCACAATGCGCACATGCGCATTCGCGGTTGCCATGACAACACCCGTTGGAAGTTTTGGACTTCTTTTTTAAACCTTTCTGTTATGATTTCTGATTTCTGTGTTGCTTTAGCCCTTAATAACGTAATGCACAAATGATTATAATGATGTCATTATAGTATTTACACTTGCTAGATACTTTTCTTATTTTTTATACCATTTTTTTCTTTTCTTTAATTAAGTAACGCGATACACATCCAACAGAATAAAAAATAAATATGAAAATAAAGTACATATGCATCGGGATGTCAAAATATAAAATAGGGGAGTGGGCAGATCACGTTACTGCGCAAACAGCACTGCACATGCGTGCGCAACTGGCCCTGGGTATCCATTGCTGGTAAACATTAACGAATTATTGAACTTCGTGGTTCCTATCTCTCCATCCCAAATACATTAGGTTATACCACTCCTTACTATTCTTTCGTGCTTTTTCAGAAAAACAGAATAATTTGGATGGTAAATTAGAAAAAGTTTGTCGTGAATGAATAATGCTTTCTATTAAAAGACTCTTTCGGAGATAAATGAAAATTCGCTTAACCTTAAATTTAAGAGAAAATGTCATTTGTGTTAACAGACATCACAAGAGAGTCGCAATTCTCTATTATTATTGAATAATAATTTTAATGCATAATTAATGAGAAAGTTACTTAATTAAGCACTACTATCGAGATGCATTAAAATAATCATGACGAAAAAACCGCTTATTTAGTCGTAAAACTTGTACAGAAGACTGTTTCTAAAGAATACCCGCAAAAATTTTGATAGATAGCGACTTTTTAAAAGTTTTTTTCGGTGAAAAAAAAAATAATATTCCCGATTAGAGGGTAAAGGGAAGACCTAATGGGGGCTATAGAGCAGATGGGAAATATGAGGGAGGACCTGAGGGTAAAAGATGAGAAATGGGAAAAGGAGGTAAAAGAGATAAGGCAGAAAGTACAAAGATTAGAGAGGGAGTTGGTGTTGGCAAGGTTGGAAATGGGGGATGAAAGGAAGCAGATGGAAAAAGAGATTAGAGTATGGAAAAAAGTGGGGGAAAAGGCTTTAGAAGGTAGAGGGCAGGTTAGAAATAGAGAAATATATAGGCAGGTTAGAAATAGATTATTTGGGAGAGGGTAGAGATTATGATAGGAGAGAAAGTAGGAGAGCGCATAAATGAAAAGGAGGAGAGAGTAGATAGGAAAAGATTGAGAGAATGGAGTTAAAAATAGGAGAAAAAAGGGAAGGCAAATAGGAGAAATAATATTGTGATAAGAGGATTGAAGCTAAAGGGCGGTTAAAAAAGGGAAGGTGTGGAAGCACTACTACAGAGAATAGGGAGGATTCAAGGCTAGATAGGGAAAACTAGAGTCGATGAGAGAGAGAGAGAGAGAGAGAGAGAGAGTACAATGAAGTAGCGGTCTTGGAATTAAAGAGCTGGGAGGAAAACTTGGGGAAAATGCCAAACAAAATAGGATAGAGAATCAGAAGGTTTTTATCGATAATAATTTGACAAGGAAGGAAATGGTTGTGCAGGGAATGCTGAAGGATATTGCTGGATGGTGCTAAAGGAAGTGCAGGGGAATTCGATTAATAGGCAGTAGAATGGTTGGGGTAAATCAGAGTGGAGGAGTCGTAAAGGTGGTGTACTGGAACGTAGCAGGGCTAAAGAAGAAATATGAGGATTTCTGGAGGTATATCCAGGAATTTGATCTGTTGGGACTGCTAGAGACGCGGGTAGAGGAAAACGCGTGGGGGAGACTAGAGCCAAAGTTGCCAAGGGGAGATAAGGTGGAGGCTCCAGGAGGCAGTAATTTTAAGAGAAAAGGAAGGGACAGTGGGGGAATAATAACGGGGGCTAGAAATGGATTATAAATAAAAGTTCATGAAAAGGGCGAGGGTTTGTAAATGAGGAGAGTAAAGATAGGAGGGGTAACGTGTAAGTTTGTGACTTCGTACAATAAGAATGGGATGAAAAGGATTAAGGAAAAGGTGTAACACTTACTAGGATAGAGATAGAGAGAGAAGGGTATGTTGGTACTGAAAGCGGAGACTTTAATGCAAAGATTTGAAAAGGGGAGTTAGTATTTACAGGGAAGGGGAGAGTTTCGAAAGGAAAGTGCAGGTTAAGAGGATGAAAAAGGAGGGAGACGCTCTAAGATACTATACAGAACCTGGACCATGGCGTATGGTATCAGTGATAGACTATGTGATCATGTATATAAAAGAGTGGGGGGAGAAAGAGAAATTCGCAGTGGAAGGGTCTTTTGAAAGAAGAATGAAGCAAGATTGAGGATGTGGTGGGATACGGAATGTAAAAAGATAAGATAAAAAGAAAAGATAAGATAAGGAAGGACTTTAAGATGACATGTAGGAAAAAGGAGCAAGAAGAGAAGAAATATCTGAAAGAGGAGTTGAGAAGGTTTAAGACATAAAGGGACGTTTGGAAGATAATTATTAGGCTTAGGATACGTAGGATGGAGTTAAGTGAGCAGATAAAGTGTGAGGAATAGAGGGATTTTTTTTAAAGATTAATTTTAGGGATCAGGTACATGAAGAAAAAATTAGGAAATGAGAAGAACATGGAAAGTAGATAGAGAGGAGCTGAAGGACGAGAATATAATGAAGCAGATAAGAAAGTTGAAAAAATCTAAGGCAACAGTGCTGGACGGGATATAGAACCAAGCGTGGCTGTTTGGTATGCAAGAGGCAGGGGAGATGCTGAAGGGGTTGGTAAAAAACGTATGGAGTGGTTGACTGTACCACTGTAATATGGATTACTATGTAATGGGATAGGGAAAGGCAGGGAAATTATAGAGTGATTACGCTACTTAATATGACGTACTATGTATACGCGATGATGTTAGCGGATCATCTGCGGAAGGATGTAGAGGGGAAAGGAATACTGTCGAAGACGCAGGCGGGCTTCAGGGAGGAAATGAGTAATATCAACAATTTTTACGTCTTTCAGCACGTATTGGATAGAGAATTACTTAAAAAGGATGCGAGAGTATACGCTTTTTTGTACATCTAAAAGGCGGGTTTCCTTTGGTTGATAGAAGGAGGTTGTGGGAGACGATGGGACAGAAGAAATTGGAGAACGGTCTGATTGAGAGTGTAAGGGAGGTATGTGAAGAGACGAAAGGTAGAGTGAGAGGAAGGGAAAGAATCTCGGAGAGTTTCTACAAGGTCACGGGGTTGAGGTAAGGATGACCGCCTAGCCGAAAGTTTTTTGTAATTTGATCGCGGATATGTAAAGTAAGCTAGCGGCCGGAGGGGTAGAGGTTGGGGTAGATGTTTGAGAGGAAGATGGAGTGGATGATCATATAAAATAAAGAGTAAAAAGGGAAAATATGGTGATAAGGCAGGTGTGAGGGCTGGGATAGAGGTTGTTTATAGATGATTTTTGAAGAAGAATAAAAATGTTCGATTCACTAGTGATGAGTGTCTTATTGTATATACTCTCATAAGGTAGACAGGAAGAACGAGTTCAGGGACTATAACGAGGAATCGAGCGAGTAAAGATGAGGATGATTTTATGGAAGAGGGGGAAAGTAAGCAGGTTAGGGACACAATATTTGGATGAAGTGTATGAAGTCAGGAACTTATAGAGAGAATTAAATGCGGATTCATCGAATATTATAATAGTTTCTGGATTTCTATAGAGAATATGATACGTGAATTGTGCAGAAAGATGGATGCAAAAGTAGAACACTAGTTAAAGGAGTATAAAGAGGTGGAAAGGAGTCAGGTAAGCATGGAGGCATTATTGCATAAAAGATGAGGGGGGAGATAACAAAGAATTGGCAAGGGTGTAAAGGGCGGTAAATAGGAGAGGAAGTAGGTCTATGAAAATTGTAAATATTGTAAATAGTAGATAAATATTAGGTATTACCCGCGAAGGCAGAGCTTGGCAATGCGAGGCCAAGCAAGAAAGTAGTGACATGCGTGCGAGGCGAGGCGAAGCGAGGAAGGCTATGCTATAGGTGCGAGAGGTCTTAGAAATGAGGAGTGGATGGATATTAGTTTTTAAAGCTAGTTGTAAGAAAATGCTGTAAAATAATAGAAGTGTAACCAAGTCAAGTTTTTAAAGTCAGAAGAAAAAAAATTAAAAAATATATATAATACAATGAAACTTCGAAATAGAGTTCCTGGATATATTCGTTCCGAGAATTTATGCCATGCCGCAAGTAGGAGTGAAATGAGCTGCGCAAGGTGTGCGGTGTGCACTTAGGTGTGAATAAACAAAAACACTTACAGCGAGAGCCATACTTTATCGGGTTTCTCCCCGCCCGCCGTCAGCTAACAAACCCGCACAGTATCGGCGTTTCACTGTAGTTTGTGTATGAGCGTGATATAAAATAAAACTACAAGTTTCTTATGAAACGAAGAATTGGAGACAAAAGTTTTAGAGAGTTGAAAAATATGTTGAGAACTACGTTGAAAATTATTACGATCACATTAAGATATCATGACACACAAACGTACGATAGTTTATTTTAAGATGAAGGTGTCTTGTTTCAGAATTCAGTACACAGTTCGAGTGTTTGCCTAATGGTGACCCTATTCCTGGTGTTCCTTGTCGCAAAAATTTTTCGTCATCTTCAGCTTCTGATAGACATTCCCCTGCTCGTCCTCAGTCTTCTGTGGAGTCTCATACACCTGCCGAACCATCTCTTCGTGCCAGGTCCAGATCTCCTCCAGCCAAGAGAAGATTTACACTTGAAAAAATTAGATTTCTTCGACTTTTTCCTTACACCAATCCGAACCATATATTCGAATTTCGAAGATACATTTTTCCTGCAGATAAACAAATTCGATCAAGAACCGCAAATAATGCCTTTAAGCATATGCCAACTGAAGAGCAAATTGTATTATCAACGTCCAGTGGTGACATCTATGCAATACTGGAAAAATTGTGAAACAGGCAATGTGTTTCTCGTGGAATATATAATCCGAATCCTTATATGTGGTTAAAACGAGTGAAAATAAACATGGAAAGCGGCACAGTTCAAGAATTAACAGAAGAAGAAATAACAGCATGTCCAATAGGACACAGAAATCCAATCATATAGAGTTTTATAGTAAGGCATGCGTAAGCACAATTCTTCACACTACACTTTTCATAAGTAAATCAATAGAAAAGCGCGCGAATCTGTCAGGGTTCGCGCTTTGCATTTGGTCTTTATGTTTACCCCTTCGCTTTATCTGCTTTACTTTTCTTATTTACTATAACATGATATGACGCAATTTAGAGTAAGTTCGAATTTTATTTTCTCCTAATGCCAGGTTCACTTTTTAATATTTTAAATTCTTTAATCATTCAGTTTTCGATGCGTAATAAGTCAAAAATTTTCTACTTTGAAATTTTTCCATTTTGAGTCTTTATTTTACTGCAGCAGCGCCAAAATGTTTTCTATACAAAATTAAGAAATTATGTATTAAAATTTAAACAACTTTTTGAAATTGGTAAGAAGCGATGGAAAGATAAAATTAAATCACAAAATCAATTTTTGCTTAAATAATTATTTTTTGTATCAATAAGTTGTTTCCTTAAAATTAATGTTTACGGTTATTAATCTTTTTAAATAAGTTTGATTAACAAATATTTTATTTTTAGTTTTCTGATGATGATCATGTCACACTTTTTTGTAAATAAGATAACTTGAAGACAGTTTCAGATAAATTAATGTTTGTAAAGGCTCATTTACACTACCAATGTCTCAAAACTGACCGAAATATATAGAATATATCGTGAAACGAAAATAAATAAAAAAATTATGAGTGGTAGCAACCACGGACGTATTTGCGGCCAGCATTTTTTTTACCTCGACTCGTTAACTAATGTTAAAGAAACAAAAAGACTTGGGAAAGTGTCACTTCATTCGGTTCATAGTGATCGAATTTAGGAGTCTGCACGCTATTTCAAAACAGTAGTAAGATTTGCGTATTATTATAATTATTTTTTTTACACCTGAATATAAAACCATGTGGCTCAGACGTGTAACCCCTCCCTCCCCCACGCGGTCCCCCAATATGGACTGCGAGACCTTTTGTAGACCACGCCTGTCCCTAAAGCAACCACGTGGTTTATGGAAGGCCCCTGGAAATTCATTAAAGTTTAACAGTGTTCAATGAGTCAGAAAAAAGTATTTTTCATTGTAAATTTCGATAGGAAATTAGGAAAAGGTAAAACAGAAACTTATTTTGAAAATATAAATCAGAACTTTGCTAAAGAGTCGCGCTTCATGACCCTGAATGTGTATAATTGATTTGAAGCTCATTGCTTCCTTCCCGCGTTATCTTTGAAAACGTGTTTTGTTTTCTTAAATTTGTTCAAACAATCGCAAGGCAATGTTTTTAAATTGATGACTGGCGACGTCGAATTTACTATTTTATAATATGGCCTTCTAATTGTGTCAATAGAGTCCTTAATGTCACGCCATCGTCTCGTTTTACTAAACTTTACTATTTTTCATGTTTCCATTTTAATAACGTTTTTTATACTTATTATGCACATACCTAAGTAAATTTATTTATTTATATCATGCAATCAGTGGCTTTTCACTATACAATTAGGAAATGTCTTGACTAACTAAATTCATATTTATTTACTAATCTTTGGTGGTTTACTTTTCGTTAATAAAATCTATAAAATTTTGAAAATGTTGCGCATCCCTAAAAGTTACTCATAAACCTTTTAAATATTATTTATAACACTTTATATTTATTAAATACAAAAAAACTCTATCTGTAAATTATGGTACAAATTCACGAAACTGCTTATCTCCAAACACTTAGGTTTCAACGTAAATGTTGGCGGTCATGACTTGGTCACTTTTCCCGGCTTTAGTTTCAAGGTCATGACAATTATGTTTGAATAAAAATTTGCATTTTGTAATACGAATTGCTATCCTTATTTTGAATAGCTAATATGCGCTGTTAAATAAAGCAAAATTATAAAATTAGCTACATATTATTTTAATTAATTTGCTTATTACTACTTGTTCAAATCGCAGAGCAAAAAAGTTTTCGCTCTCGATATGAATCCAAATTTAGTCTCAAAATAAAGAATGTTCCTAAATGTGCAACATAACACCAGTAGTTTTATATGATGTATTTTTTATTTATTTAAAAAAAGTAAACTGTAAGCTGAGTAAATAAATGCCCTCAGGTGCGAGAACCTAGAGAGGAAGCAGCTAGGGTTTTCTGGCTGCCAATAAATCGAGATCCTGACATATAACTTAAAACCCTTTTAGAAAAGACATATTTCTTGCAGAAATGATTATGCGGTCATGCACAGTCTGTCCGATTGAAATTGTTTTGACAATAAAACGTGTTGTAAAAAAATAGTCTTAATAGGCTACAAAATCCTTTCCACAATTCTTTGTTTGTAAATAATTAAATTATTCTAGTCGAATTTCCAGTATATCGTATATAGTGCAATATCAAAAGTCGAATGATTTATAGCTCTTTAGATTTAGATAATTATAATTATGGTATTAATAATGAAAATAATTCCACATATTGGACTGTTATCATCTTAGTTCTTACAAAAAAAACATCTTATTAATTAAATTTATATTGATATTGTTTTGTTAAACTATAATCGTGATTAAAAATCAATGTTAGAGGGAGATGCTTCTGTTTCAACATAACTTCTTTTCTATTTTTGTGAGCAATATTTAAAATATTAGGTCAAAAATATAAAAGCATAGAATACATTTTTCCAATTAATTAAAAATATTTTGTAGAATTTATATTAATTGTTTCATGAGTAAAAGCCATCATCCCTAGAAATAAAAAACATAAAATAAATGGTAACATCAGTTTAAAATGAATATGACGAAATTTTGTTATTGAAACTGACTCTTATCAAACATAAATAACTCTGAAGGATAGGTTTCACGTCTTCAATCTAAGAGATGGCGACTATATTTCATTAGTCACATTGTTAATCTGATTCTTCATTAATGCTCGTGTATAAATAGTGTTTTCATTTATTAAAAAAGATGAGGCTTGTCTGTACTTTAAGCTTATCATTGGCCATTATCTTCAATCCTATTGGTGAATATAGTAATGTAATATGTCTATAATTTTAGATATTTTTTTTTTAATCTAGACGCAAATTAAAATTTAGTGATATAACATGTACGGGGAAAACTTGTACGTGCCCAACTGCGCACATCCGTGCCCTCGCAAACCCATCTGCACACGTTCAAATTTCGACGTGCACAGATGAAACACTCCTAACTTTACACGTCTCAATTAATGTGATCTGATTTTTAACTTGCAAGTCTACGTTAATATATGGTCCTTTTAAATCCTTAAATGGTAAATCCATAGTGAATTAAAAAAAATGTTTAAATTTAGTTAATAATTATTAGAAATAATTACATATGATTTTGTACTGACGATGTTTACTCCTGTGAAATGTAAAGAAGCTTATAGCTATTTAAAAATGATTTAATTCTGCTCATGTTATTGTCAATTCGAAACATTCCAGAATATATTCCCGTATCTGACAAACATTTTGACTGAAACTTGAAAATATTTTGCTGGGTCGGCCTTTATCCAAAATCAATGACCCACAAAAACCACGACTGACACTTTTGACAAAAGATTCCAAAAGACTCCCAAAGTAATAATCAAGAAAACACCCCCAGCCCATTTAACAAAAAATATCTGAGCAGTCTTCAACTAAAACAGCAAAAATAAATGTCCGAAGTGAAAACAATTCACCAGTCATTTTATCAAAAACTCAGTTGATATCTCCTTCTTTAGAGATCCTCTAAGAAGAGTTGAGACGTAAGAATCTTGCCTGATTCATTAGAGCCATCCGCAATACGAAAGTCCTTGTTAAAGCGCGATTTTCACGTGTCCCAACTTTCCCCAGAGGATCTCTCACTGTAGATAACATGCTCAAACCATTGGACCACTTGTAAATAACATATGAACAGATTTCACTTGTCATATAATGTTCAATTCTGATTTAAATGCCATAAAATTAACATGTATTATTTTTCTCTAGTACATGAACAAACACTTTTCTGTAGCTTAAAAAAATATTCGAAACTGAAAAAAGCTACAATTTTCCTTTGCCGTGTAAAATTCTGAAATGTCACTTAACAGGTTTAGTCCGCAGATACTACAAGTAAATTTCAGTTTAAAAATAATCGCGTACTTACCTTCTGAATACAATAAGGGGAATTTTCGGGTATCGGTGAATATTATTGTTGGATTTAAATAACAAATAAAAAAAGATATTTAAACTCAAGTGATGAATCTTCAATAAAATAAACGAGTTTTTCACAGAGCAGTTTAAATTTCAACGAAGCAGTTCAATTTTAAATGAAAATAAATAATTCCTGAAGAAAAATGTAATAGTAGATATTCTAACCGAAAAGGATTTAAATTCTAAATAAAAAACAGTTGAATTACAAAAAAAGACGATTTTTTAACAAAATGGCTGAGTTTTCAATCAAAATAGATAAATTGTAAACTTAACAAACGCATTTTGACCCAGAAAAGTGACATTTTTACTAACAAGAATGAAATTTCAAAGAAAATAGAAGAATTTACAATAAAACAGTTAAATTTACAACCAAGAAACATTCTTTAGTCCAGAGTGAAAATAATTTCAAAAGAGATTTTAAATTTTAAATTCGAAAAGGGAATTAAAAAAAAAAAGCGCATTAAATATTCTACAAAAAATATTGAATTTCCAACACAGTTGTTGAATTTTCAACAAAAGGTGGGACAAAAATAGGAGTTTGTTTAACTAGAAAGATAAATCTTCTTTAAAAATGATAAACCTTCACCCAGTAGTTTTAAATTCTCAGTTAAGAAAAGAAATTACTATGACCGAAAAATACGAATATTCAACTCTGGAAAACAATATTTTTTTCTTTCGGAAAGCACTTTTATAGAATTATCAATTTAAAATTTTTCTGTATTTTGCTACAAATCTCTATGGCTCTAGAAAGTATTTTGTTCACGTGTGAGAAATGTTTCTTTAGATTGAGCTAGTTCCAGTTTTTATTGCAACTAAATGCTCAGTTTTAAAATTTTACTATGCTACTCATAAAAATTTAGGAGAGGCAAGTGATCTTGAAGTTCAGATCATTTTGATGTTGAATTTTCTGATCAATAGCCAAATCCTAATACTGTATAAAAGCGTTGCATACAATTTCAATCCAATTTTGGAATCAAATTAATAAACTGGCATTTCATTTGGGTGTGTGTGTAAATATCACGTAAATAAAAACAAAAAATAAAATAATTATAGTAATAATATTATTTAAAACATTACATAACATTACATTACCTAACCAGTACAAAATGGCTAGAAAATCTCTGAAGAATCTTAGGTTCAGTAACTTTTCAGACATGCATATCTTAAAGGCAGTTTTATAAAAACTATGTGATTCCTACAAACTATATTTCACTTAAATACTTACCGGAAGAGGCATTCTTCGTTCGTAACCAGGAAAAT
>NC_046658.1:93907938-93936197 GCF_010883055.1 Belonocnema kinseyi | reverse complement strand
AATTAGCGATTCAAAATAGAATATTAAGAATCTAAATGTTTTTGTGATTATAGGCATATGTAGTTTATTTTAAAATATGCGCCATTTCAGGAAGATTATTATATGAAACGAATTGTTTTCGAATTTATTGCTTGTGAAGCTTTTAACTATGAATAATCATACAGATAAATATTAAAACAACTTGTTTATTATAATAAAAGTAGAATTAATTGAAAGTACCTTATAAAAATAATATAATGATAAAGTAATATTGCCAGTGTGCCTTATATAATTTTAAATAGCCCGCTCTTTCCTGCAGATGCGCAGTTGAAAACGACGCATTTTTAACATTACCTTGAAACTGTCACATCGTATGTGCATTATCTTTTTTTCAAGTATAGATACACAGTTCCTTTAAAAAGTTCCGGAACCTATTTGGTTTAATTTGAGTAATGGCACAAAAAGGCGCAATTAAGTTTTGTTCTAAACTAGACAAAAGTTCCTCAGAAACGTATAGTATGTTAAAAATGCCTATTGAAGTGGCTGCATAGTGCGACGCAAAGTTTTCAAGTTGTAGGCGCGTGTTACGGATGACCGGAATCAGTTCAGGACGTTTGTCGAACATGTATGTGCACTCTTTGCAAACAATCGTTAACTGAATATTGAAATGTTATCACAAGATCTTTAAATTAGTGTAGGTTGTGTTCGCACCATAGTGCATGACGTTCTGCGGCTCTTTCTGCCTTAATTCAAATTGTGAAAAACTAAAAAAATTTTACCATTTCAAACGTACACTCCACACGAGCGGCTGAAGTGATTGCGATAAACCAAAATTTGCGAGAATCAGAATCAATCAGATCAAGCATTCCATGCAGAGAATATACTGTATCGCCTTAAGTAAGCTCAGAAAAAAAACAGTCCCGGGAATTCACTTTACTTTCTTGATAAAATTTTTCTCAGTACTATGTTCATAACTACGTTGACAATTATATTACAATAACATTAACTACTAATGATATAGCATCATAAGATTGTGTACTTGAACAAAATTTACTCTTCCATTTCTTGTTGCAGAATTAAGTTTACAGTCCAAGCGTGGGTCTGATGGCGATCTTAATTCTGTTGTTCGTCGTCGTGAACCTTTTGCTTCTTCTTCATCTTCTGTCAGAAATTCTCCAGACACGACTCTTTCTCTTGCCATACCTGATTCCTCCGCCTCGTCTCCTCCACCTGCCAATCCTGCACGCAGTAGAAGGTCCAGGTCTCCTCTAAACAGGCCAACTTTTCGCGCATTTAGATTTAAACTTGAAGAACTTAGATTTGTTCGACTTATTCCCCACAGCAATTCAAGCCGGCAATTCGAACTTCGAAGGTACATTTTTCCTGCAGATAAACGAATTCAATTCAGAACTACAAATTATATCCTTAAGCCCATACCTACCGGAGAACAAATTGTACTATCAACATCCAGCGGTGACGCCTGTGCAGTACTGGAAAAATGTCCAAAAAGAAAAACCATTTTTCGAGGAATGTATAAAATTGATCCTGTTGCTTATTCGGGGTCAGTACGGGCGAAAATAAATATGGATAGCGGCGCAGTTCAGGCTTTGACCTCGGAAGAAGTCGCGGAATGTCCAATAGGCTTTAGAAACTCAATCGCAAATAATTTTAAAGTAATACGTGTATAAAACACAATTATTTATACTGTTAATAAAAAATTCGACAAAAAAGCTTACAAAACTATCAGGTCCTGCGTTGTCCACTCGTTGTTTATGATTGGCCCAAGTTTATGTGTCGGTCATTCAAAATTAAAGGTCAGAATAGCGACAACTGCAATATTAAGTTACCTTCGCGGATCAGACTCGATACTGGGATGCCTGGAAAAAGACGGGGAATTTCTCGAGTCTGATAAAAACTGAAAAATAGCAGTGAATTTTTGTTCTACTGGAATTTTTATCAATTTCTCTTGAAAAAAATGATAAAATTGACGTAAGATATTGCAAATTTTATTTAAAATGATACAATGCAATTAAGAATAACTTTAATTTTACTGTTTTTCCAAGATTAAGTTCACTTGTTGATTTTTTAAATCCTGAAATAATTCAGTTTACAAAGCGCAATTCTGAAATATTTCACATTGCAAATTTTGTATTTTAAGTCTTAAATTGTAGACAGTTTTTGTGCCAAAAATCAAGTCTCACGAAAAATAAACTCATCTGTCATTATAAGAATTAAAGAAATATTATCAGTAATTATCTTTGAAAGAAAAAACAAGATTAACTGCGAAGCAAGCTTAAAACATACAAAAATAATTATTTGAGCAGTACTTTAAGTAGTATTCGTGTCTACCTTTTCTGTGGCGATTCGCAATTGCTCTACAGACGTTTCTTTGATATCTCTACTACGGCCAGACTAAACTCCAGCTGATTTGTGAGGAAAATGGATAAAGTGAACACATGAATGTTTTACTTCTACCGTATTGCCTCACTACCACATACTAGTTTTTTTACTGTTGTTGATGATTAATTTTTCAAAAATGGTTGAATTGTAATTAATCATTGGTTTTCTTCAAAAAAACATTTTAGGAGAATTGTTTTAACTATTTCAGCGATAGCAGAATTTATTTGCGACATTGGAGAGAGTAGATTTGTAGATAATGCTTTGTACAAAGAATTTAGCCATTTTTTATTAAAATATAATTAATTTTCAAAAATCCGTAAAAAGAAGTAGCAAAATCAAATTCAATTTAAAAAAAACAGAGTAAAAATAAATGTTTTTGTAAGTTTTAAAATTCATACATTACAAATAATAATTACTCTAATTTAAAATTACATCGTCAGAAATATTATTTGGACTAGCAGTTTTTTCTAATTTGTCCCCTCTGCATTTAATCATGCTCGTTCGGATTTAACGAATGCACTCTTACGTTTTGTCTTGTGCTAAACCCCTGAATTGTAGAGAGTTCAAACTGATACATTTTTCACCTTATGTTCAATTCTATTACATTAAATGTATGTATTATTAATTACTGCATCGCGAACTAAGACAGCTTATATGTACATATTGAAAAATAAAGAAAAGTTCTTATTCTTTACTATTTTTAATATTAGTTACCTAGTCGTACTTTTCCCAGCGAAGAGAAGTGGGACGAGGGACATGTAAGGGTATAGGGGGAAAAAGTTTAGAAGAGGAAGTTTTGAAGGACTTAATTAACATTTTTTAGAAAAAATAATTTCAAAACATAATTCATTTTTTTTCTTGAATTTATTTTAACACATTCTTTTCGATGAATTTTTTTTTAACTTAGAAAAAATTTTGTAAAAAGATTTTATTAAGAATTAATTGCCATCTTAATAGAATAAAAAACCCTTTTTGTTATAGGTGCTCGACGACTACTTTTACTAATCCTTATTTTTTTAAACGTTATTAAATCATGTAAAGTTAAATTAGAAGGGTATTTTTAACAGTGCATGTTCAAAAACCGAGAGATTTATAGACCTTCAAATTTAAATAATCACAATTAAAGAGTAAATAACAGAAATAATTCCACATAGATTGAAAATCAGCGTTACCACCAGGTCCTCTGGTTAGTAATGACAACATCGACTCCAATAACAAACCAACCTCAGATATTGTTTAAGGTGCCCAATGCTTCATTAACGTGAGGAAATCTAAACGCCATAAGATTGAAGACAGTGACGCTATATACGCTATATCTTAAACTCTTCCGAAGTAGACGGACGATACCGAATTTATAGACCGTTCTAACTTTAGAATCTCTGTATACGGTAACCTGTCAGACATAGTAAAGTCTGCCTGCGAAGCCAATATTATTTTAAGCGACAAATCCATTAAAAGCATGGGTTTGAAGGTCTCCATTCCATTACATTTGGCCACATGCTAGGATATCATTGGTGGTATTCCTCTTTAACTATCTGAAAACGAAATAAAAAACCACGCAGTTACTCCGAGCAATACGCAAACGTTTGACGTTGTAAATTTTCGTCAACCTGACAGATAAGGTTCTGATAAATACCCTGCCAAGTTTCCTACGTCCCCTCGCTCTCCATTTTGCTGACCTTTAAATGTAGCTCACTCCCGGAAAAACTAGCCATTAAAGATAGTTTAAGGAGCGTTGAAGTCCAGTCGAGATCTGTACCTACAACCTTGCAGACTATGTATGCAACGGTCCCAGAAAGTATCACGACAATGTTGCACATAAAGCCTACCATGTGTCTCTGATTTCTTTCTGTTTGTATGGTACGTTGAGTGACGGAGCGGGTACAAGCGGGAGTACAGTGTTGCCGAATTAACACTAGTCAGTCTCTCGTGAACGAAGAATTACGTCAAATTTGTTGTTACGATTGTTCATTATATTGTTATTTACTTTTAAATAGTTTCCATGCGATTATGTAATACTATTCAGTCCCTACAGCAGTTTATTTATGTGTACTTCTCTTTTTCCTGTGTAAGGCATAGGCTGAACGTGCAAAAGTTCTGACGTTTATGTTAATTATTTCGATTCTTAGACGGGCAATTCAATTTTAACTTTACAGTTCAGTAGATCTCGGAGGCCTTCTTATGCTGGTCGAATTTGAGACGTTTCTTTATAAGTCGTTTTTTGTGACAAATGTCTGAAGGTGATCTTTACATCCACACAGAAGCCTCCCCCTGCTCAAACACGAATGGAAACCTCAAGTGCATGCACCAGTCATGGCTTTACATCGAAAATTCTCAAGTGTGCCCAGAGTAAACATTCCAAAGGAACTTTTGTTCCTATGCCACTCATAACTGCCAAACATACATAGGGACAAAGGCTATTTTCAAACCCAGGAAATCCGACAAGCAGCCTCACAGTGATTCTCACTTCAACGCGAACAACTATCCTGGACTCATAAATGTGCCGACTCCTCGTCCGTTTTATTCCGCGTAGGCTTTCACAAAAAATGTTCTGCACCTAATCCCATACAACGTTTCTTCTGCCTTCACATGAACCCTCATGAAAATATACAGAATATAAGAAAAACAGTCTCAAGTGACTGAATCTGCTCGTCGTCACAAGAACTCAGCCCCCAACATTTGCTTCTCAACTCTGTATAACAGGATTCAGTCTCTGACTCCACATTCTGTACAAACAATAAGATTGTAATATTCCTTAACAATCTTATCTTACTTCGACTTCCTGCCCCCACACCCCCTTTTACATACCCTTCTCTCTCCCTCATCTTCAAAATTACTTACAACAATTGAGAACAAACTTTTAATGCATACTAATTTCATTAGCTTTCTTTCTTTTGATAGAGTCTCAAAAACATATGAATGCCAAAATTTGCTTAACTTACTTTAAGGCTTATCATGTTGTAGGTCGATAGTTTGCGAATGATGCAATGGACCTGTCGCGGTGTAAATAGCATTAAATATAGTATAGAAAATCTTTCCATTTCCATAAGGGCATTTCGGGAAATGAGCTCGCATATATGACTGCAAATTTTGCTTTTGTGCACTCTCCTTCCCTAAACATGGGGCTTGGACCATCGTAAGTTCTCAGTTACTTCGAAGAACACCTAAACAATATTTGTTTAGACGACTGTAAACCCAGATAAAAGCGTTTCGATCCTTTTTACACGAAATACTTGCATAAAACCTACAGAGAATCTTAGTTCGCTAATATCATTTTCAGCTCTTTACCGCGTGAGAGGTAACAACCATTCGCTCAGAGCTAGCTTAGCCCATAAGAACATCATAGACTCTACTAGTTGCTCTTGCAATCCTCAGAAGATGAACACTTAAACACGTTTTATCGCAATGCCCTAGATTCAATGCTTTCCGTCCCTTTCTTTTTAAGGGTTTTTCGAAGGCTCTTAAATTTGCGCCACTATTTCATAGCCCGCGCGTGACAGGTCTCGTGGGAGAGGTGATCTCTGCGTATAATCAAGCGTGGGTACCTTTCTCCCTTCCAGATACGCCGTTCGCGTATCGACGTTGGGTCGGAATGTGATTTGCTGCCCAATTGGGCAGTTCGCCTAATTTGTTTCATATAGCAAACCTACTGATTCACCACCATCCTTGGAATCAGGAACTAACTGATTATGAATGTATATACACGACTGCAGAGTCAATATGCAGCTAACGTGGAAAGCGCGAAAGCTTAAGGTGCGATAGTGGAGCAGTAATGCTCAGCACGAATTCGGCCGTTATAAAGTGCACACATTTAAATCCTTGCACACAATTCTGTATCTTGGATTTACGTTATTCAAATAAATCACATTATTTGTTATATCATTGAAAGTGCAGTTCTGAATAAGTCTGCTGAGTTTGTAACTAAACATGAATGGTACTTAGTGGTCATCCATGATTCAGTGACTCCCATATCTGGTAAACCCGATTCATGACGCCAAGTTGACTCCAGCATAAAAAATCAGAATGATAAGATTCTCAAGATCATTTGCCTGTCATAAATTGTAATGAGTATAAGCAACAGGCAAGCGTTAATTATTATACATATAAATTACAGCAGTGTATCTGGGAATTTCTTCAGAGGGGGGAGGGCTGACCTCCGCGAAAAAGGGCTACGATGGGTATCCGAAAAATAGAATTACTAAATTTATTTAATATTTATTGACATATTAAATACTTATATTTAATTTAGAAATATTTACATAATTTACATTTTCCTTATAATAAAAGAGACAATTACTTATTTTTTCTTGGTAAACATATCTATAATCCAGTCTACAATACGCGTATTTCATGATGAATTGACACTATCGTCGAACAATTTGATGTTTCTTCACAACTACGATTTTAAAGATAAGATTTTCTTCTTCACATTGTACAAAAGCTTCACTTTAAGGACGCTGTGTTGATAGCTAAGGTCACCAACAATATTAAAAGAACGAATATTTTCGGAAAAAATTGTTTCTCGCAAAACTTAAACGCTTCAATAGTCTATTTTGGTAATTCTCTACTTTGGGTTCTCCATTTATAGGCTCAAGTTTTCCGCTATAGTTCTAAATTTTTACTTTTTGTAGACAGCAGATCGTCTTTGTAACTTTAAAGTGCCAGCTTTACATAGATTAACTTTGATGTAACGCAGAAAAAAGGAAGGACACACTAAAGGGCAAAATTACATTTTTGTGGACTAAGAATAGTTGGGTTAATGAGCATGATAAATTATCCAGACTTCAACGCCAATGTTTGGTGTTTGATCAAATACTTTTTGAAACTCTTCTTCAACATTGTGTCTTATTTCTTGACATTCTTCTAGAATTTTTTCGAAATTTCTTATTACGCTACTTAGGTCGACAAATTTAGTTTGTGCACAATAAGAATTGCAATGAATATTGGAGGCCAATGGATATTCATTGTTAATGCGGAACTCAACACCTTCAAACTCTTCACTCATTGCCGATGCACCATCGTACTTCTGCCCTTGCATGTTATTTAAATTTTAAGCCAAGAGATTTAACAGCTTGTTTAAAAACATTTGCTAATCCTGATCCAATTAAATCAGCTATAGAAGCAAACATTAGAAAATCTATGCGTGATAACATTATGTAAATCTTCGTCAACATAATTAATACATGAAGAAACCTATTGTATGCCACAAATATCTCTAACTTCATCTGCTAATACAGTATAGATTTTGGCATCCTTACACGATTAATACGTTTACCTTGAATATATTCCAAACATATATAAACTATTGCTTGTACAATAGTGCCAAAGGAGTCTGAATGATAGATAATTGTCACGTATCATTTCTCTCTAATTATGGATCAGTCGAAACGGCTGAAGTTTACGGTGTGGCGGTTAATAATTCTAAATTAAAAACATAAACAACTCACCTTCCCTGGCAGGTAGGTAAAAAGTGGCTTATTCAATGTATGCACGATTAAAATCTACACATTTTTTCCATCTGTCTGGTAAGTTGTGGATGCCCTTCCAGAAGAAATGTTCATCATTTGAGGTGGTCCATTCATCAACCAATTTTTCGACATCTTCGTCATTGTTGAAGTGTTTTATGGACGTGGTTTACTACGCGAATATTCCGTTCGAATGAAAACTTTTAGTGCCCATGCGTCAATTTCGGAAATTACATTCAATAATCTGTTTCTCTTTATTTAGATCGTTGTGGCCGTGTTTGCTTTTTAACTTTTCAATGCATTAAATAGGGAAAAATTTATCAAAGGAGTAGTCCTAAACGAAAAATGTTGGAACAGTTGTCCTGCAAACTATTTTTTAAAATAATATAACACTTTCTACCGAATCATTAATAATTATTATAGTTCAAAAATGAGGTTATGTACTTTTCAACACTGAGGAGACTGATTTTGCAAATCGGCCATCTTGAAAACGTAAATGACAGGAGCTTTCTACTATTTTTGATGGTTTTCTACTATTTTCAACGTCCATTACGCCGAAAACATATCACCCATAGAAAATAGTCGAGTTACGCGTAACTGATCAACCGTGCTCTCGACTGTTTCACGAACAATTTCAAAGTTTTACTCATACCACACGTACTTCCATATATCTAGTTAACGCGTTTGGTCACTGCCTTGTCTGACTACATATAGTTTCTTCCACTAAGTGGGTTACACATTAATCGCAAAATGGTATATAAAGTGGTATTGCTAAAATTATGACTTGAATTATAAACACATGTGTATTTATATTCCATATGATTACATTATTATGTTATTGTACAATTCATATGAGGTTTCTTGCTTTGTGAAATTATCGTCATACATTGAGCATTTTATCTTCCAGTGGCATTGCACTTCCGTAATCTTGCGGTTTCTGCATTATTGTCAGTAGTGCATTTAGCAGAGTTAGATTCAGAACCGAAAGAGTCGCGTTATACGTCTGAGCATTCATGATGACCTCTTAGTTTTACTCAAAGTGAAGAAAGTCACGATAAAAAGACTGTTCTCTCATCCTTGCTATGTAATATACTATTATCCTTCAGGTAGTTGTTTCGGATCAGCACAAAGCAGTACTTATAATTAAATTTTTGGTGAGTGGAAATCTTATTTTATAGTTTTGGCCTCTGGGATTACTAAAATTCCCACAGAAAAAACTTAGGGTTTGGTAATGTTGCGGCTTAAGTAAAAGTTGGTGTAATTTAGAACTGAGACTCCGATACAACTCTTTTTGAGGGTTCCTTTTTAGTTCGTTAATATTCAATAGATGGCTCTTCACATTTTCTACTGCGCATGTGTCGAACAGCGCGAGCCTATATATCTATATATATATATATACTGTAAACAATCATACAGAAAAATATTAACAAATATTTTTTATTCTTTTAAAAATAAAATCAAATTGTGTGGTAAAAATACCCAACTTCATACAAAATGTAATATTTCAAGTATCTATTATATCATTTTAACTAGTAACGCGCTTATTTGGTACATGCAGAGTTGAAAACGTGAAAACCAAAGATGAGATCTTTTAGAAACCCTAGATTTTCTGTGCAAATGTGAATATCGGAAGTTTATTGACTTCATTTCTGCAGGTAACATGAATAATTGACCCCTGTTTATTATGGTGTCTATAATCCCTCTTTATCATCAGCGTTTATGGCAAATTTACGAGTTTTTAGAGAATAGACATCTTTTTCATATATGAGGCAGAATATGTCAAGTGTTCGCACCTAAATTTAATTTTGTTTATCGGGTTGAAACTTGGCTGAAATATAATTCTTGTGGACCTACAGTAAACCACCATACCATAGGTTCATTTATGAACTAGTTGTCAACATACAGGGGCCTGCAGTTTTAACTTTTTCATGCGTTTCTTCACCTTCACGTTAGTGTAACTTCTTTTAGGATGATCCGATTAGACTTTTATTCTCGTGTTTTGGAAAACTCTTTTCATTTAATTTAAGACAATTATAACGATATATTTAAAAATAAAATTAATTTTAGGTGGGAACACTTGACGTATTCTGCCCCATACATACATAAATATGTTTATAATTTCAACGGAAGTTTATTTACAAATTAATAAAATAGGATTTTACAACTGGAGTTGCAGAACACGTAACCTATGATTATGTTTGGAGCATTTCAGCAATTTCAAGCGGAGAAAAAAATGAACTTTCAACGTCGATAAAGTAGAAATAACGTGACTTGTATTTCCTTATAGTCTAGACGCTGGGGAACTAAAAAGGGGACTTACCTAATCGGGAAAAGTTAGTTAGTATCAATTTTCATTTGTTTTGGTGTTCTAAGAAACATAATAAATTAGCACAAAAATAAAATGACGGTTTTCTCCGCCATCTTGAAAAAAGGTGTCAAAAAATAAGTTTTTTTTGAAATGACTGTTTTTTGGTGCATCGGAAACTAAAAATAGTCATTTTCAAAGCTGTAAGGAAGTAAATTCTCTACAAATTTAGTGAAAACTTAATTTACTATAAAAAAATAGTTTTAGAGTTATACTCGGATGAAGTGAAGCGCATTCCCTAGAATTACGTATACACTGCCCTTATGACGCCGCAAAGTATGTACAGGTTATTATCAGTTCCTATTGTAAACATATTTAATTCAGTTCTCGTATATAATAATTATTTAGAATAATTATTATATGAATAAGATATGTAGGAAATAAAATGTATGCGCAAAAAATATGAAATATAGAGGTGCCAAAAGGTAAGGCCAAGGAAAGGCCAAGTTTCTGAAAATGATAAAAAATTCTGAGAACTTGAATAAGAATGTTCAAGTTTTCAAGGAAGAGATTGTTTGTCCTGCTGACATTGCTGCAGTTAGAGCAAGATTCTTGATTGTCCTGTACGGAGCATCTGGGACAGATATTTCTTTGGATTCTCTCTGATAACAATATTTCAAGACATCATTTAACATTGCGTCTTATGAGAGATGGCGTTATGGAGCTCTTTACTGAGTGATATCTAAGTAACCACCATTAAGATATTATTGATAATTTTTGTAATGAAAAACAAGTATTTCCAAATTGAGGTGCAAAAATAATATTAACCATTTGTTTCCTACATATACATGAAAAAAAAATTAATCACGAAACTTGCGCTCCTGAATGTTGACTATCGCAATCTGGCAACATCGCGAGCCGCGATCAATGTAGATCTCAGACAGCCGTCGATTCATGTGGCCCGCGACATGAACACAATGTTGCCAGATTTCAACTCAGTAAGTCATACGAGTGTAGATATTACGACTGCGTAGTCGACTAATCTCGGCAGTAGCGATGGTACCTCCTCAAGTCTAAACTTTTTTCAGAATCATGAAGAATCCAAAAGACTGAGGGTTGAAGTGAACTAAGGCTGCCATCATTCTAGTTAGAAAAACGAAGGATTCTGCTCCAGAAGTTCTTCTGAATTTCCTCTCCTGCGAATGCAAGGAAGGATGTGGCACAGCATGTGGCTGCAAAAAAGCAGGGTTGAAGTGCATCATCATTTGTATGCACTTCAATGGAAGTACGGTGTAAAAACGATCCTGAAATTTTTGATGACTCGAATGATGGAGAAAGCGATACTATTGTAGACAATTTGTTGAAAAGGTATCGGAGATAACGAAGACAGATAATGAAGGAGATAAGGAACAATAAGAAGAAAATATGGAAGAGGAGGAAGAAACTCAACCAATTCGTATATTCGACAAAGAAATTAGCGAACCTGGAACATCAAGAAGATCGAGGCGAAAGACGAGAGTGAATGAAAACCTAGAAATGTCTGGAAAAGGATTCAAGAGAACGAAGAGATAAATTTTGAAAAGAGTAGAGATGGATTAAAGATGTGGACAAGACCCACTCGGAAAACCACAATAAAAAAACACCCTATTCACTGTATATCAATGGTGGTGTGGAAACGAGTATAAGCGATTATTTTTTGCACATGTGTTTTATTTCCTACATAAATTATTTATATAATAATTATTAAAAATAATAATTATATATAAGATTCAATTATTATGTATGAAAAATGAATTATATATGTTGAAAATAGAAGCTGATCATGAGTAGTACTTTATGGTGTCAAAAGAACAGTGTCTATGTGATTCTAGGAAATACACCTACCTCACTTCACCCGGACATAACTCTAAAAATATTCACTTAATGGAAAAATATTTTAGATGAAATTTTCAGATATTTTAGTCCTCTACAATTTTCAAACTGACTATTTTTGGTTTCCGATGAACCAAAAAAAGTTATTTCCAAAAAACTGATTTTTAACATCCATTTTTCAATATGGCGGAGCGAACCCTTATTTTATTTTTGTGCAAATTTAGAACGTTTTTTAGACCACCAAGATGAACGAAAATTGACACTCACTTTTGCGAATTTAATGCAAGGTAAAACTACCGAGCGCCTGGACTAATGTTCAAAAGTGTAAAAGTGATACATTAATGCGTTTGGATATGGTGACACCTGTAACAAAATTTCATAACAGAGCTTGGTCACGTGATCTCAAACATGCAACTTTTATTGTTTTATTGTTATATCAAATTTTAGCAATTTATAAAGAAACTTTCTTAGAAATGATAAACATATTTATGTATATAAACGTTCTTTAATGCTTTTTATTTAATATTTTTAATTCTAAAAAGTATATAATTAATCCGTGTGGACGTAGTGATCATAAAGATAAATGAAAATAATTTTAGACATTTACTTTTTACTTGGATAATTTTTTTCAAAATTATCACTCAAACTAAATGTACAAACGTAAAATACCGTAGAACATGCCCTTAATCGTTTTTAGATAGGTATGAACTGCTTTAAAATTCTCAGGAGTAAAATTAATCTGTTAAAAAGCATGTGTAATTATTTTTTTAGAATTTTAAGGGACTCATGCATTATTAACTAAAGTCGCTTATTATTAATTAAAAATGAACTATAAGTATAATGTATGAACTCTATGGTGAACTTCGAAATTTAGGCGTGCACAGATGGGCCGGTGAGGGCACGCTTGTGCACAGTTGGACAATTTTATTTTCGAACTTAAATTAAATTATCTGAAAATTACAGATATATTATATTATAACATTTACTAACAGAATTGAGGATAACGGCTTAGTATAAGACCGAAGTATATAAACAAGCAACATCTTTTTTAATCACAGGAAAAGGTAATTGACGTATTATAGAAGAATTTGATTAACAATGTAAGTAATGAAAATTTAAATGTTTAATTGGCTTAAATAATTTATGGTATGCTCGCCCTCTCTTAGCTTGAAGGTGTTAAGCTTATCCTTCTGAGATATTTACAATTGATACGAGTAAATTTCAATATGCAAAATTTGGTTACACATTACTTTGAAACTGATGTCACCTTTTATGAGATTTTTGACTCTACGATTTTCAATCACTATCACAGTATCCTCCAAAGATATTTTTTTATTACAAAAATATTGATAATAATTTAATTAATAATATGTTGTTTTTTAAACTTCAAATTTTTACAGTTCAGTATGTGAAATTATTTCTATTATTGGGACAATAATGATAATTTTCTCAATCTGAGGGTCTATCAGTCATTTGACTTTTAAACATACAATATTAGAAATATTTTGTGGATTTAACTAAAATGATTCAATTAAATAAAAAAAAAATTTAATCAAAGCAGGCTTCAAATGCCTAAAAAAAGGGGTTTTGTAATTTTATGAATTAATTTATTAAAAAAATGTTTAAAATCTTAGTTCAAAAGAAAAATCTATTTGTTCATGCTGATTAACTGAAACAATTAAATTATTATTTTTTTGTAAAGCAAAGTACAGTCAAAAATATAATTATCATTCCTTGAAACGTAAAAAGATTACATAAATGGTATTATCAGTTGTAAAAGAATAAATATTTTGTGTTGAAACTGACATTTATCTAGTGTAAATATCTCAGAGGAATAAGTTTAATACCCTCTACATTTATCAGTCTTCCTCTGATTAGCAAATATGAGGCTTGTGTGTACTTTCGCTCCATCCTTAGCCGTTATCCTCATTTCTATTGGTGAATATAATAATATGTTATATCTATAATTAAAGGAAAAGTTGTGTTAAGTTGTACGCAAAAAAAAACTTTAGTAACATAATCTGTATCCGTGACTTCTAGATCTTCAAGGTTTCAATTCATGCGATCAGATTTTCAACTTACCGCACCACGTGACTATAATTATGGTACCCTTTGAACTGCCCACACATATATTTAACAGAGTTGATACATCATATTTATAGTTTATCATATAATAATAATGAGTGATTCTAATTCATAACGTATATGGGTAATTTTCCACGGACAGGGTACTTTTGTGTCATTGGATTACATTAATAAAACTATTGATTTTATTATTATCAACTTGGATCATTCCAGAACAGATTGTCTTATCGGCTTCGCGATATCTATTAAAACAAATTTAACGAGGTAATATTTTCTACAGATATTCTTGTGTTTGAATTTCCTTATTCGTCTGAGCAGATATAGTATACCTCAAAAAAGATGGTTTTCCAATATTAATAAGATGCAAAGATGCAAAGATAAAAGATGCAAATTTTTTACTATAATCATTTTAATTTGAATACATTAAATTGAAACATTTTTGTTTAAATTGAAAAATGTGATTTTTAGTACCATGCAAAAGATTTTACTTTAGTTTTTTTCTATATTAAGAGGCGAATCAAGAAATTTCTTCGAAATGTCAAATCTTGGTACTTCAAACAGTACATTTTCAGCTGCCTTTGAGTTAAAATACCAAGTAAATTTCAGTTTAAAAATAATCACATTGAAAATGGGCTTTGGGACTTGTGATTAACTGAATGAATTGTGAAGCTGCTTTCTGCACTTACCCCACACTCTTTTATTAACGCAAATTAAATTAATGAAAATAAATTCTTATTTTAAATCATTTCAATAAATTTAGATTATTACAATTCATAATATGCTCATCCTATAAAAAACCATTTTGTTATTATGCACTTTATTGAAACTTGTGACGTTCTTTCATAAATTAAATGTTTTTAGTTTAATTGATATTTGTGAAGATTTGTACCTAAATTACGCGTACTAGCATCAGGTGCTTTTATGACAATTTGTAGATGTAATGTAGGCGAACAAATTTTCTAAATAAATTTTATTGAAGCTTGTATCGTTTCTCCGAAAAGTCTACTTTTTTAATTGAAATTTTTTTTATAATAAAAATTTATAACAAATTTGTAAATCTTTGTTGATTTAAAAATGTTTTCATTTTAATTTTTTTCGTATCTTGCATAGTTTGATCACAAAATGTAATTTGCTAGTATTTATTTTTTTTAGCAACCAAAATTTTAATTTTTGTATTTTCAAGAAAAATAAAAAAGGTGTTAGCACGATCTTGAGGGTTGATAGAAAAGAAAGGTTTCTTTACTCTTAAGTTATTTTTATACCGTGCATTGGTTGTCTTAAAATTTTCACTCTTGATTCTTTGTTGTATTTTGTAAGCAATATAACTCTGGTATTTTGCTTTTTATCAAAAAAAGACATTCATATAAGTTGTTCGTCTTTTGAACACTACGAATAGTCGTACATGGAATTTTTAAATCGTACAAAAAGGGATAAAAATATGTTTTTAATGCTGAAACTTCTTAAATTTTTATCCGAAATGGCTGTCTAACGTATATGACCTTCAGGTTAGGACAATAAAAAATAATAACAAAGGCCACTTTCATCAGTCAATTCTCTAGAAAGTTATCGTGCTAACAGACTAAAAATCTACACACACAGATAGACAAATTCGTAAAAACCTATTTTTCGGATTCATAAGGTCTTAAAATGTGGATATTTCACAAAAACGGCGACAATGAACCAGAAATCTCTATGGCTCTAGAAATTATTATTCTTAAACTTTCCAAAATTTGTCTATAGATTGAGATAGTTCCATAATTGTACTTGAGAATCAGTGCATACTGATATCCAGTTTTCTGAATAAATAAAAAATCCTAAATATTTGTAAAGACGTTGTATATCATTTTGGTCCAATTTTGGGATGAACCTAACAATCTGGAAATCTCTATACATGTGTAAATGATACATATGTAAAGAAAAACCTATTTAAGGTCAGTAAATACTATATGTAATCATACAGATAAATAAAAACAGAAGTTTTTTATTATGTTAACAGTAGATTGAATAAAGAGATAAAAGAATCTAGCTTCTTAAAATATTTTAATATCAAGGTAATATTGCAAGTTTACATTATATAATTTAAAATAGGCCCGCGCTTTTCGCTACATGCATGTACTATGCATGTTTAGTAATTCGGATTTCCAACATAATCTTATAACTATCATATCTAATGTGAATTATCTGTCCTTTGAGATTCCGACTAATCTGAATAATTCTATTTTCTTTATAAAATTAATCTCCGTGCAATATTATTTCATCTTTCAAATAATGTTGAAAGTGTATCACTGATTTTTGAAATCTTAGAAATGAGTCGAAGCAGGAAATGAATTCTATAGAAAAAGTCTCTATTAGAACTCATACTTTAGATTCCATTGAAACAATTTATCATTTTGTTGTTCCAAAATTAGATTGTGTATTTAAAAAAATGTAATCCTCTATTTCTTCTTGCAGAATTAAGTTCAGAGTCCAAATGTCGGCCAGCTGACGATTCTACTTCACATGTTCTTGATTGTGAACCTTTTGCTTCTTCTTCTTCAGGCAGAAAGTCTCCAGACACGACTCTATCTCTTGCCTTACCTCATTCATCTGGCAGATCTCCTCCACCTACCGAGGCTCTGCTTCGTACCAGGTACAAGTCACTTCCTGCCAGGATAACTTTTTTTCACGGACTTGTAGTTCCACTTCAAGAACTTAGATTTGTTCGACTTATTCTCCGCAAAAATCCGAATCGAGTATTCGAACTTCAAAGATACACTTTTCCTGCAGACAAACGAATACAATTGAGAACAGCTAAACATACCCTTAAGCCCATACCAAACGAAGAACAAATTGTATTAACAACCTCCAGTGGTGAAGTCTGTGCAATATTGGAAAAATTAGCAAACAGAAAATTGGGGTTTCGTGGAATATATAAACCTGATCCTAATGCTTGGTTGGGGTCAGAACGGGCGAAAATAAACATGGAAACTGGCGCTGTTGAAGAATTGACGAGAGAAGAATTAGCAGAATGTTTAGTAGGCAACAGAAATTCAATCGAAAAAAGTTTTAAAGTAATACATGTATGAATCAGAATTCTCCACAATATAAAGAAAAAATGGATAACATAGAAACTGAAAATATATAGTGTAGATTTATAGATTAATATAGAATTTCTGAGCTGCTCATTTAAATAAAATATCCGTTCCGCAACATTGCTCCGACCAAAGTGACAAAGAGCTTTAGAAAATCATCATGTAAAGCTCTCCACTTGGGCACTCATTATAGTCTCTGACATTTTTAACTATGCATTTCTTATAAACTATTTGTCGCTACACTTTCCTGACCTGGCCTACCACTCTTTCTCCTTTCACGTGTATTCATTTTGTCATTCAATAAATGTAGAATAATCAATTGTTCTTTTAGTTGAAAATGATATTTCTCAGAAAAAAAATGTATTTCAAAATAAATTTAGTGTTACGAACGTTGAATTCACCTCCATATGTAGAATTAATTTCATTTGGCGAAGAAAAGAAAATGTAGATTCAGAGTCCGAGGTTTTCCCAGTTAAAGCATTGTTTTAAAATCTTGCTTTTAATTGCTTGCCAAATCAAACAAATTATTTCCAAACCTTTTTTTAATTTATAAAATCAAAAGCACATCATACTATTTGTACATAAACCCAGGACACGAATAAATATTACATGATTGCTGAGTAATCTTAAAAAATGTTTATTAGTAGTATAGATATTTCTGCGAAGCTAAAAATACGAGAATCGTAGTGTTAATTTGTTATCATAATCATTTTAAAAAATTAATAAATATTAGACCTTCATGAACAAGGCTTAAAAACAATTTTTTTTTCGAAATTAGACTTGCAGAAGAAAATTTTTTAAATTGATACTGAAAAGGTTAAACATCGCTGAAGTTTAAATCGGATCAGGAAAATTTAGAATTGATACTTCTGTTAATGTGTAAAAGGCTCATCTTAAGATAGATATTACTTTTCTTTCTTTGATGAAGGTTGCTCTAAAAGATTTCTAATTCTTCTCTTTGGTATTTTTAATTTCTCTTTATTCATGAAAATTTTTAATTCGATAATCGAGTTTAGTTTTATAGAAAGGATACTGTTGTAATCGATGGACTGTCCAAATGATTGCTAAAAGCCTTTTTACTCTAGTGCTATAATTTTCTTCAGTTATGTTTGGAATTTTGGATATATATATATATATATATATATATATATATATAAATAAACACGGTTCTCATTTTCCTTTGAGTGAAGCTCCTAAACCTTAATTTTAAGAGTATGTGGTTACAGTAACTCTTCTTTATAATTTGAAAATCATAGTACTGGTGCAGCACATGAAAGTTTTACCTATTTATTTATTAGAGCTGTTATTGCTTGGCTAAATTTTTTGTTGTGATTTTATTCCATCTTTAGTTATTAAACGACCCCAGTATATTAGTTCAGGTCGTAAGTATTCGCTTTAGTAGATTTGAGCATTGATTCATCGCAAGCCCGATTCACGAGTTGCATCGTCGCTTCTACTAAGTTTTCCACCCGTTTGGATTTCTTTGTTCTGTCGTCAAGGATGATTAGTGCTTCTCTCTTTTTTGGTCGAAGCGTGACCTATGCTATTGTTTAGTTCCTAGGATAAAGATAATATTTTGATGGTCGCACCCTGTGTAGTCTTTGACCACTTCGAAGCGTTTTATTAATAGGGCTAAGCTTTCTGACACCAAAGACTATATGAAATCGTCCCCTGTTGTCGGGTTCTACTATAGGTTGGTGTTCATCTTTTTTTTATTACAAAAAGCCCTGTTTTGACAGACATTTATAATATCTGCTTACCTCTCATATTCGATCTGGCAGTACAAGAACACATTAGCTTCTTTGACACGCCAAAGGAAGAGCCTTCCGGGCATGTTAAGCTACAAAGAAACAGCATGTTATTAATTACTAGCTTTGTACGGCCTCAAATGGGCCGTTACAGTGGGCCCCATATCAATTTGCTATATACAACCGGCTTTTCTTTAAACTTAAAAGATTACATAATTGGTGACATTAGTTATGAAGAAATGTGTAACTAGATTTTATCCGTTAAAAATGACTCCTATCAAATGTGAATATCTTAGGGGGATAATCTAGACGCCTTTAGCCTGAAAGATGATGACTATGGTTTAGACTATATAAGCTAATTAAGTAGAAGAACAATAACTAGTCACACTGCTACATAGTTACATTAGTTACATTGTTGTTGAAAAATTAAGAAATTGTTTTTTACTTAAATTGAGAAAGTTAAAACTGCATAGAATTCGTCAATTTTGGCCGATGCTATTTCAGAAGCGAAATTTTCAGAAAAAAACCTAAAATTATTTAATTTTTCAAAAATAAATATACACATTAGCAGGGGAAATTTCTCCGGATTAAAACATTCAAACCATATCGAGCACGTACGCGCAGATAACTATATTTTGTGTTATCCTACTTGGCCACGCCTCCGTAAGAATATAATATTTCAATGGTTTTGAGAACATTACTGTAACATTCGTATGGCACTTAATGCAACTATCGCATGCCCAAGAAATGTTAAAAAAGGTGGAATATTTTATTTAAAAAGTTCCAGAGGTCGTATTTATAAACTGGCGTTAGAGATTTTGTTTCTGAACTAAAGCTAGATGAACATCGAAGAGGTCTGTCGTGGTTATCTAAAAGAGATTATTAATTTTTTGTCTAAGTTGAAAGCTACAAAAAATTATAATTTTTTGTATTACTAGCATCATGCATCCATTGACGCCACATCTGCCGCACTCACCACCACATCCTCCATCACATCCATCAGCACCTCATCCTCCACTATCTTCACAATCAACACCATATTTACCATCATTATTCAACATATCCATAACTGCATCACCAGCATCACATCCGCCGTCCCATCCACTATGACCTGCGTCACATGCACTAACACATTATCCACATTTAATGCGCGTACGTACTGAGTGTTTGAGATAAACAGATACAACACAAATGCATCCTTATTCGATAAAATCAGTCAAAGAAACTAAGAATTTCAATAGCCATTAATCTCTGTTGGTAAAGGTATGGTCACATTTCTATCAATACTTGCTTGATATGGATAGTTAGGTGCGAACTACTTTCTCGACTGAAGGTAATACATATTTCTGCTTTATCGACTAATAGTAACATGGCCTCTACTCTAGCTGCTAACAGGAAAGTAGTTTTTCACTTTGTGGAGCAAATTTGAAGTAGTAACGCAACGTTATACTTCTTTCCGAGTTAGTAAAGCAGACTCCTAACTCATTATGAATTGGAAATGCATGTTTCTTCTATACACCTGATTTATCTCGGCTAAAAAGTTATCTGTCCTGCTGACTAGTGGTATCTTTTAATGCACGCCAATTATTATTGTAAGTCAGTAAATGGCCTGTCGCTAATTTAAGGCTTTTTAACAAGTAAAAGAACCATGGACGTGTAGCCCTGTCGCTATACTATTTCTAATTTATTTCTAAAGTACCAAATAAAAAATTTAAAAAAATGAAATTATTCTTTCGAATTCCTTAAAAAAATTTTCTAAAATTTATAATAGGTTTTAGAGCTTAAAACAGCTGTTACAGTATCAGCTTGAAACGTACCTGTTGTCTACTTTTTGGTGAAATTGATTCTTATTAGTTGTAAATATCTCACAAGCATAAGTTCAACGTCGTCAATATCAGAGATAACAACAATATTATAAATGATATAAACTGATTAGGCACTAGAATATTCATTAGTTACATTCTGAATAAAATTCTTCATTACTACATCAATCATTTTTTCCTTTTATTAGAAAAGATGAGGCTTTTCTGTACTTTGATCTTGTCCTTGACCGTTATCCTCAGATCTATTGGTAAATATAATAATATAATACATCTATAATTTTAGGAAATTTTTTTATATCTTTACGCAAATCAGAATTTTCGCTATGTAATCTCCACGGAGCAATTGTACGTCTAAATTGCCACCGGCACAGATGAGAAAAACACAACTCTGCTCGTCGTAATTAATGCAATCAGATATTTAAGCAAGTCCATGGGCACATATAGTATCATCCTATAACTATGTAGTATACATATATTCAATAGAGATAACACAGTGTACTTTAAATTCAGTATTCATTAATAAGAAATTATTTTAGTTCAAAACGCGTAAGTCTCTCAAAATCCTTAAACTGTAACCCTTAGCGGTTAAAGTAAAACTGTTCAAAGAGCAGAAAACCCGTTAAGTTATGTTCTCACGACATAATTATTTTTATTACAAATAATTTAATTTGACTTAATACTGAATAATTTTACTTCTCGCAACTTCAAAACAGTTTATACCTATTTGAAAATGATTAAAAGCTTCTAATTTTTTTTATCGACATCAAATTCACAAAAATCAGAAAACATGCCTGGTACTTATAACAAGACAATTCTAAAATGTCTCTATCTAAAACAAACATACAATTTTTACAATTAAAAGAGTGGCACAAGTCTTTTTAGAAAAACTTGAGGTTGTCCTCATAGTCACAAAAGTTAAATTCATAAGAATTTCGGTTCTATTGTCAGCCCTGTAATATTATTCAATTCTTTATAAAATCCAGCTCTAGCATTTTTAATTAAACAAATTCAATGTGCCACTATGCAAAAAAACAAGATTCAATGTAGCTGTAGTTATTTCAGATTAGTGCCTCCAATTGGTAAAGTGAACTTTTTCGATTGATAACTTCTGGGTAATGCATTAATTTTAATTTTCTAAAGATGGATACATTCTGGTATGGCGTGTTGTATCTTAAGCATATGTCAGTAAATCAAAGTCTTAATGGGTTCGTGCATTTTTATAAGAATCTTATCATAAATAAAGTGAGCCACTGGTGTCACCATATCTATCCTGATAACATTTACTTTACATTAGATTTTGACGGGTTTGAACTAAGAGAATCCCCGACAGGATATGTAAACAGTACAATTCGAAAATAATAAAGGATGCTCTCTCTTGTCCTTACAGAGTGTTTTCCACGCTGGATGTGCGAAGCTGGCTAATATTCACACTGTTCTTAAAGGTGAGAGATGTTTGACTAAAATGGACCCAAATCGGGTTTCGTAGGAAGTTTCTACATATTTTATCGGTTCAAAATCTAAAAGAATCAAAATCCCAGCTGATTCTTTTCGCGAGAAATTGACATTTTAATATTCAAAATCTTATACTCACAATAAAAATAATTCTTTCACCTTAAATTTTTTGCGTATCTCAGGCTTCTTTTCATAATAAATGACCAACAAACTAAAAACAGCGAATTTCCTGGCCTATACTGTTTTATTTTACTAGTGGTATGAGAAGCAACGAAAGTATGCAAATCAGTTGATTGCTGCCCAAAAAAGTACATCTAATTCCTCACGAATGGACAATCACCAGGAATTCAAAACGTATGGTTACCTGAGAAACTATTACTATAAATATTAGCCTACAGGAAGAAAAAAAAATACAGTAAAGTCTGCCATAGTTCAATCAATCCTCCTCTTATCACTGAAGATAACAACGCTTACGTTTTATAAAAATGCATTGTCCATGAACTCTATGTTTTGCAGGGGTTCTTAAACCATTTATTCTCGAGAGGCTTATCTTCTCTCTTGGCTCCAAAAAAGAAAAAAATCATGATTCTTCAACATTCTCGTTGCTAAACTCAGATTTGTGAAAGAATAGTATGAGAGTCTATAATTGTTCAGTACTCGTATAACGAAGACGTCAGTTTCGATAAAGTAGCCTCCTCGAAGTTATTAAAATCTGACACTATTAGGCTGAATGAATATCTCTCGTTACTTTTGAATTCGCATGACCCAAATTCAATCATTAAGTTGTAACGAACCGTTATATAGCACCCAGGCCACCGCGCACACAGGTCCACCGATGTTGCTCCTTTCCACTCACCACCGCCCATTGCGCCGATGCGCCGCGCAGACACCGGCTATATACCCAGCTGCGCGACGCAGAAACGGCTGTTCGTCGGGTGCGGTCCTGGTCACGCTCCTCGTAACCGACTTGGTCGGCGGTCGACGGGTTCCCCCGTGGCCGCCCTTCGAGTGTAGGGTACATCGGCGTCAGATGCTCCTGATCGGCCTACCCGTGGCTCCGCTCCTGCTCTCGTTCCCCGGAACCAATTGAAGGAAGACAACCCCCTGGGCGAACTTCAGCCTCCGACGGCAGTCGAAGCCACGACCTCCCTTCTCCTGTACCTGAATTGAACCGAACGTGGGGAGCTAAGCCCGGCACGTTACGCGCTCCGATCCGTCGCCGTTAACCGGCGCGTAGCTTACGACCTAATAACCACACTCTCACCGACAAGAGTGTCTTTCTTGTACGTTCGAACCACACCACAAAGACCACTTGAGAATGGCAACGACACACACACACACATACACGATCACACGACACAACCACACTTAGAGCTTAATTAGAAATGTATTCTTATAGGCAAATATATTGTTCATCTTTTTATATTCTAAACCGGTTGTTCGTTTTCTTGTAAAACCTACCCCAACTACTGAACTGAATACGCGCGATATTTATATTGTCAACCGCACCGAATTACCGCCAAATTCCGTCCGCTCTACCACGTCACCCGACATCATGCCTGTTTCATGGATATACCGCCTGTGACAGGAACAGCTCGAGGAAGCACTACAGAGACACGAGATCGACGCCGTGGGATCCCTCGCAATGCTACGATAAAGATTAGTGAGTTTCGTCAGAGACAACCCAACGCTCTTCCAAGACAAGCCGGAAGACGCCCCAGATTATAAGGACGATTTCGACCGCACCCAGGACCTGGAAACCATGTAGGTCGAGCTAGACAGGCTTAGAAACCTGGCAAAGTCCTCACCACGAGACCAAACGAACACGGCGTCACCAGGCCAGTCAAGCCAGACAATACCAATATGGCGCACCAGACACGAGGACACAGCTGAAGAATTTGAGAACACGATAACATCGACCAAAATCTTGGACCAAATGCGTAAGTGGAACTGCCACTTCGACGGCAAAAACGTCTACGGATTTCTCGAAAGACTTAAACAACTCCAGAAGGCCTACAGTTTCACAGACAAACATTTTCTTAAAGGCTTCCCGGAGCTCCTCAGAGGGGACGTCCAGCTATGTTACCGCAATTGCTCAACCGATCTCACTTCTCTCAATGAAGTGGAACAGATACTGAGCAAATTTTACCTGTACCCACATGAACTCAGACAGCTAGACGACAAGAAGACGAGGAGGATTCACGCCAGAAAAGACAATGGAAACGTTGTACTACAACATGAAACCAGGACTACGGCTATACATCAAACCCTCGGAAGTGAACACCCCCGACGCTCCGATCCAAAGTGTTGAATAAATAGAAGAAGCCCATGAACATCAAACGAAAGATACCAGGGTAGAACAACGCTTAGTATATAAACCCCCGAAACATCAAACATCAAACCCTCGGATGTGAGCACCCCCGACGCTCTGATCCAAAGTGTTGAATAAATAGAAGAATCCCAGGAACATCAGACGAAAGATACCAGGGTAGAACAACGCTTAGTATATAAACCCCCGAAACAATCAACCTTTACCATTGATCCCAACTACGACCGCCGTGAAGTCTGCTGGCGCAGTAAACAACGAAGCCACGTCCGGGGAAACTGCCGAAACGAACTGAAGAAATTTTGCTCCTGGTGCGAAACCGACGATGTTCTCCCCAGAGATTACCCTTGCAAGAAGCAGGGAAACGAGAAACGGGCCGAGCCCAATTAGGCTCACTGCCGGCCCTGGACATGACACCCAACGAAGAGCCGAGGATCTTTATCCCGGTAAAAATCGGGACAGATATCGTGACTGCACTAGTAGACCCAGGATCTGTCTGCTCCTACGTCAACGCGTCGACGGGACATCAGTGCATACGTCAAGGATGGCAACAAGCAGAAAACGACACCATAGCTGTCATGGCAGATGGCTCAGAGACGAACCTTGGCGCATCCCTCTCCGGACCCTCACAAGCAATGGGGAAAGAAATACGAGCCGAGGCTTCTATAATGGATACGCTTGGTCACAGCGTGCTACTGCGGATCGACACCCTATCTCAGCTGGATCTAGACGTCCATATTAACGGAGTGAAGGTCTTCCCTCCGACCAGAAACCAGAAAAGGGAAGTCTGCTCAACCGAAGGACCAAAGACTCTTATAGACCTGAGACCCAAAGAAAGAGAAATCGCCGAGAATTTCATCAACGAACAGATGACGCTCCTAGCTAGAGTTAAAGGCGTGACACCGCTTAAACAACGCTATCGACCAAGAAACACAGCCACCCAGAAAATAATTGACAAGGAAGTGTCACACATGCTGGAGGAAGGAGTGTTCCAACCATCTAGCAGCCCGTGGAGCTCCCCAGTTGTCATCACACGCAGAAAAGACGAGAAACTCCGATTCTGCATCAATTTCAGGCGGCTCAACCAGGTATCGAAAAAAGACGCCTACCCGATACTGCAGATCAACCCTATTTTGGATAAGCTACGAGGTGCTAAATACTTGTCTTCTATTGAGCTGAAGAACGGCTATTGGCACGTAGCCCTCACCGAGGAAAGCAAACCACACACCGCCTTTACTGTACCTGGAAAGGGACTATTTGAATTTACCGTAATGCCATTTGGGCTACACGTTGCACCATCGACCTTCCAACGCCTGCTCGACAAAGTCATCACACCGGACATGGCACCGAGTGCCTTCGCCTACCTGGACGACATCATAGTCTGCACTGAAACTTTTGAGAAACACACTCAAGTGCTACAAAAAGTTTCTGACAAACTCTTCGAAGCGAAACTCAGGCCAAACCCAGAAAAAACCGCCCCAAACTAAAGTACCTTGGACACGTGGTGGAACAAGAAGGCCTCCACACGGACCCACAGAAAGTGGCAGCAATCAAGGACCTGACCCCACCGAGAAACCTGAAAGAAGCCCGCCGATTTCTAGGATTCATATCGTGGTACAAAAGATTCATTAAAGATGTAGCCCGTGTGGCAGCCCCCCTTCACCAACTACTAAAAAAAGCACTATGGCAAAGGACAGGCGAACACCAACAAGCCTTTGACAAACGAAAGGAGAGGCTTACGTCTGCTCCGATTCTAGCCTGCCCGGACTGGACCAAAGAGTTCATCCTACAGGCCGACTCAAGCAAAGACGGACTCGGAGCCGTACTCATGCAACAACACGAGAAGACGGAGAGAATCATCGCCTACGCCAGCCGCTCCGTGAATAAGGCAGAAGGTAATTACTCCGCTACCGAACTCGAATTCCACGCCGTAAAATGGGGAATATGGAAAATGGGAGAATACCTGGAAGGCTACCATTTCACCGTTCTGACCGACCACCTATCCCTGCAATGGCTAGACAAGATCGACAACCCATCAGGCCGTTTAGCTCGCTGGGCCATGGAGCTAAGCCAATTGGGACTTTGAGGTAAAGTACCGCCGCGGAGATGACAACCTGATAGCAGATATCCTGTCCAAACAACCACATGAAGCCTGTGCCATACAAAAAGAAGACAAGGACTGGTACCAAAGACGACTCCAATCAGTCGAAGATAATCCCGCCGACAACCCAGAATACTGCATCTGCGACGGACGAGTGCACCGACACATCCTGCATACGTTAGATTTCTACGACTATGCCCACGAGGAACAATGGAAGATCTGTGTACCAAAACAAGACCAAGCGAGGGTACTAAAATAGGTGCATGATGACCCGAAGGCCGGACATGCTGAGGATGGGAGCCCAACATGTACGCAACTGCCGGAGCTGCCAGAAATTCAAGCCCCAACAACTAGCTCCAGCAGGAACCATGCATGCCACAAACATCGAGAAACCATGGGAAATGGTATCCGTAGACCTGATTGGACCCGTACCACGATCCACAACAGGAAACACGTGGTTACTTGTAATGCAAGATCGTTTCACAAAGTGGGTAGAAGTCAAACCGCTGAGGAAAGCAAACAGCCATGCCTTGGCAACCGCCATCAAAAACCAGATCTGCCTGCGCCACGGCTGTCCCCGCACCATCGTTTCCGACAACGACCGTCAGTTCATAGGAAAGGAAGTGAAGCAACTACTCAAAGACATGCACATCAAACACCGCCTTACACCACCGTACACACCCCAGTGGAACTCAGTAGAACGAGCAAACAGAGTCCTTAAAACGATGATTGCCCAGAACATCAAAAAATCACAAAAGACGTGGGACCCCTATCTACCAGAGCTGCAATTCGCTTTAAATACGGCACCGAGCACATCTAAAGGTTTCACAGCCGCATACCTGAATCACGGGCGTAAATTCTACACACCAGTAAGTCTTGCCCACGAAACCGCGTTGGAAAACAAACAGAAACACCAGAACCGCATCGAAAGCATCCAGGCAGCCCTGGAACTAGCTCGGAATGTCATAGCGAGTAATTTCAAAAAACAGCAAGGACACTACAACTAAAGACGCCGGAAAGGGGCACTCGAAGTCGGCGACAAAGTGTTAAAAAGGACACAATACCTATCCAGCAAGATCAATAACCTTAACGCGCTTCTGGCAGAAAAATTCGAAGGACCGTTCACCGTCGTGAAACGAGTATCTACCGTAATTTTCAACCTGAAAGACGAGAAAGGCAAAATCAGCCGACACAACCACATAAAGGACTTCAGACCATTCAACGAGGACCTGGAAACCGACGAACAGTCGTAAGCCAACCACCACGACGACCACAGCAGGTACCCCCAATCCTGCACCGCACCCAGTCCGACGAGACAGCGAGATCACACAGTCATTACCGTACCAGCAGCGATAGCAGTATGTCGTTCCAGTGATCCCAGATCTGAAACGAGATGCGGTCCAATACTATGACAGGGCTATGTCCGTGTGAATATAGTAGGAGACGCTGTAAATGACTGAGTTGCGCGCGCAACCCATTTCTCCTCTTATGAATTTGAAAACTCGAGGATGCACGTTTGCCGGTCTGAGTACTTCGTCGATTCTATTTATATATCTATCTGCTAACAGCTAACTGCTTTGAAATAAATTCAAGAGATTGGGATTTTAATATTTCCAGATTTCGATGCTGACG
>NC_046658.1:93906361-93907838 GCF_010883055.1 Belonocnema kinseyi | reverse complement strand
TTGTAGAAATTAAATTGTTTTATGGAAAATTTATACTTTTTGATTAAAAATTAAATTTTTCGGTTGAATTATGAACTATAAATATGTTTTGGTTGTAAAGTCCTTCTGTTGTAAATGCAAATATATTGTTCCCGCCTCGCACTCTGGAAGAGTCTCGGTGGCCCATGCGGTGCACACTAGCCTAGCAAGGGAGTTGTTCATCTCCGGAGAGTCGTGGGACCGGTACCTCTAGAGAAAAAGGTTTTCTCTAAGTACTTAAGGCTGTTGCTCTTGGTGGTTCGGAACCCACCTTAAACTGTAGGTCCCCCTTCCACCACCAAGTAAGTGTGTGGAGGGTGTGTAAAATAATAGAGAAGGTGTAAGAAAAATGTAAACCCTTAGGGAACACATTAGAAGCTTCTACATAGTAGAAATTTAATCCTTTTGGTTGAAAATTTTATCATTTTTGGTCAAAAATGCAATTGTTTGGTTAAAATATCAACTGTACATCTTCTTGGGTTTGAAAGTCGATTATTTCACTAAAAGTTGAACTACTATGTCAAAAAAATACGTTTTTTTATCAAGGTTTTTAAATTATGATTGAAAATTTAAATATTTGGTTGAAAGTTTAACTCTTTGGTTGAAAGTTTAACTCTTTCATTGAAAACTCATATTTTTTGCTTAAAAATTTCAACTTTTTGTAGATAATTCGTCTTTTTTACTTTAAAATTAAATAATTTCTTTTAAAATTCATGTATTTTGTTTAAGATCTGTCTTTTTTTGTAGATTATCAATTTTCTTGGTCAAAAATTCATCTGATTGGTCAAAAATTTAACAACTTTGTTTAAAATTAATTTCTTTACCTTTTTTCTTGAAAATTTAACAATTTTGTTGAAAATTCGTTTTTTTGTCTTGTTCAATTCAATTTTTTAGCACAGTTTTTATCTGGAAATTGTACTATTCCATTTTTGTTTGAAACTTTATCCTGTACATTTTATTAGTTAGAACACCAATTATTTGATAGAAAATTAATTTATTTTGTTGAAAAGTAAACTTTTGGGCTGAAAATTGATTCATTGTGTTAATTAGATTTTTTTCCTAAAATTAAAAAACTGCAAAATAAAAAAATTGCCTTAAAATTGTCCTGATTCCTTTTTTTTAATTTTTAAAATCTTTTCAAATACGCACTTAAAATTAATTTTTCAAACAAAAAAATCATTTTCAATTTTTTTTTTAGCAATCACAACAATTTTTGTTATTCTTTTTGAATATTTTACAATTCTCAAAACCTTTTTTTTTAAATCTGCAAAAATCTACATCGTGTTTCAAATATTTCAAGAATTTCAAAATAATTGAATTTTCAACTCAAAAAAAGAGAATAACAAATTTCCAACAGAATAATTACATTTTCTACTAAAATGATAAATCTTCAACAAGAAAAGAAGTTTTAATTTTCGATTAAAAACTGTTGAACCTTAAAAATAATAGCGTAATTTGT
>NC_046658.1:93888363-93906261 GCF_010883055.1 Belonocnema kinseyi | reverse complement strand
CGCGCGCAACTCAGTCATTTACAGCGTCTCCTACTATATTCACACGGACATAGCCCTGTCATAGTATTGGACCGCATCTCGTTTCAGATCTGGGATCAATGTGTCGTTCTACTACCAACTAACTGAGCTGGAGAAACTCCTGGAACGCGACGGTTTCCAAAGGTTCAGGGAAGTGGAACCTCTGTACAACCATACAGAGGCAAGCGAGAACAAACCGCCCGCAAAAATTACCGATACAAAACAATGACGGGAAATATCTTGCGTGGCACCGTCCAAAAAAACCACACATAACCAACATCGTCGAGGTTAGACTGCCAACGTTCTAGAAGCCACCATCAGCACTTCCAGCACCAACCACACAAAACAATGAAATCCCCATCATCACCTTGAGCCCACCAGCATCAGAAGCAACAGTACTCAAACCGGAACAAGCACCTCCAGCACTAACTACACAAGGGGGGGGGGAGATACCGCTTGTTACACTAAGCCCCCAATGCCTCCTTCAGCCACACCGGACCCGCAGCCAGTCCAAACAGAGCAACAACAACCAAAACCTACCCCGGAAGGACCAACGGTATCAGAATACCGAGTTACATTCCGGGACGGTACGGTCTACCAGGTCACACGAGGAATGCTCCGCTTCCGGGTGCAGTCGAGGATGACGTGGGTAGAGCAAAATTCCGACCGACATGGTATTATATATTGTTTTTTTCTTCTTCTTATTTTCTTTTATTATCTTACATATAGCCGCCAATGAAATGATTTTTTTTTGTTTGTCACCCAAAATTTTACTCTCCCGAATGGGGGGGGGGGGGTGTAACGAATCGTTACATAGCACTCAGGCCACCGCGCACACAGGTCCTCGCCTCCTGATATCCTCCTGATCCCGCTTCTCGTAGCCGACTTGGTCGGCGGTCGACGGGTGCCCCCGTGACCGCCCTTCGAGTGTAGGGTACGTCGGCGTTAGGTGCCCCTGACCGGCCTACTCGCGCCTCCGCTCCTCCTGATCCCGCTCCTCGTAGTCGACGTGGTGTGCGGTCGACAGGTGCCCCCGTGGCCGCCCTTCGAGTATAGGGTACGTCGGCGTCAGGTGCTCCTGACCGGCCTACCTGTGGCTCCGCTCCTGCTCTCGTTCCCCGGAACCAACTGAAGGAAGACAACCCCCTAGGCGAACTCCAGCCTCCGACGGCAGTCGAAGCCACGACCTTCCCCCTCCTGTACCTGATCTGAACCGACCGTGTGTGGGGGGGGGGCTGGCTCCCCGACAGCGCTAAGACCTCCGCTCTGAGGAGCTACGCCCTGCACGTTACGTGCTCCGATCCGTCGCCGTTACTCGACGCGTAACTTACCACCTAATAACCACACTCTCGCCGACTACACTCACTTTCTTTTACGTTCGAACCACACCACAAACACCACTTGAGAATGGCAACGACATACACACACACATACACGATCACACTACACACCAACATGCACGCGATCACACGACACAAACACACTTAGAGCTTAATTAGAAATTTATTCTTATAGGAAAATATATTGTTCATATTTTTATATTCTAAACAGGTTGTTCGTTTCCTTTTAAAACCTGCCCCCACTCCTAAACACTGGCCAGACTGAAGCGTCCGGTGGGACTATACGCAGGCGAAGCGAAACGAACCGTTACAAAGTTAACAAGAATTACTAAATATCGACAGAACTCTCATCCGCCTCGACCAATCATTATTTCATTTCACAGAAACATAGAATACCGTAAGAGTATAAGATCTCGTGCTCAAGAGTTAAAGTCCGTGAAGAAAATTATATGAGCCTAGGAACACATTCTCCTACAAAGGGAGTGATACAAAGTGTTACGAAAAACTCTTCAGGAACTCTGAAAAAGAGGAGAATCAGTCTTCCGCATCACGGAAATTCACGGGGAATTCTAATTTATAATCAGTAAGTTGGGTTTAAGATGAACAGGAAGCTTATTTTACAAAACCCTTAACAAGTTGCTCTCAATAGTGGACCCCAGATCTCTTAATGAAGTCTGATATGTCAATCACAGATCGCGTTGTAATTTCCTCAGGTTCCATAAAATAGGACCTAAGGGTTTGCTGCCTGAACCTTGCTAATAGTTTAAGTAATTGCCACCAGTGAGCATCTGAACCAGAGTCCTTACTTCTTTCCTTGGCAAATTCTAGTGTTTCTTTGTTTCATGCATTCTGCATGTTCAATAGAATTCGTCTGTTTGCCGTCTGGAGGTCGCTCCCTGCCTTCCTTGCGATTTGAACGGATCCAGCTTTTAATAGCCACACCGAAGCAGCAAGATGCTAGACCCAGTAGTGATTTCGATCCTATTTGCACCCAGGGAGCCGTATGAGTGTCGCGTTGTTTTTTTCTGCAAGTTGAATTAATGCTATTTTGCATTCCTAGACCAGTTCTGATGTTATGTCTAGTTTCCCTACCGCAGTTAGTGTCGCTTGTATGTCTAAGCAAATCGTTACATGTCTGCCAACAGCATTTTCTTCTAATAGTGTTTCAGCACATCGAAGGACGGCCACGATCTAACGCCTTTTAGAATGCGACTTAGATCATAACTCTATTAAGGTAATCAATACATTTAATTATTCATACGTCATAGATCTTAAATTGCTTAAAAAATTAATCCATTTTTTATCCAAATGTCCGGGGACTCAATACTATACTACGTGATTTAAGTATCTCCATAGATTTATCTCATTGTGATTTTATTATTTTCAACCAAAGCTAGTTAAGAAGCAATGTGAATAGCTCAGAACTTTTTGATTTGAACCTATTTCATGTTTATCGCGATGACAGGTTAGACAGAAAGGGTGCGGTGTGTTAATCGATGTGAAAGCTTCCTACGACTGGTGTTAAGATAATTTCTGACTGGTGCGTGTTTATTCTGATACTAAATCATTTACCTTACAAAACTTTATGCATGTCTATCAATTAAAACATATCAACCCATATCAACCCGTCAACAAAAAGATATAAATTAAAAACTTATGATTATGGGAGCCTTAATGTTAGACTGAGTTCCACTGATTAGTTATTCTGGTATATCTCTCATAATGAAAACACTGTCGTTAAAGAATTCCATGAAAAATAATATTGCGTTTCAGATAATGGAATAGAAAAAAATTCCGTAACACTAGTGTGATACCTTACCTACAGTTATGTATGATAAGAAAATCATCAGCACTATTATTTGTGAAAACAAAGCCGGACTTCAGTTAAAGTCAATAGGTAGACCAATTTATTTTTGAAAGATTTTTATATATAAAAAAGAAATTGCAAACGAATACTAAGAAAGCATATAAAATTGACTTGACAGATGTTGAAAACGATATTAACAAGACTCTCTCGATTGTATGGTCCCATGTTGATAATTTTTATAAAGTTTCAAGAATACATTGTATGATGTTCTTTGAAGGTAATGAAATGAAGAATCCACATGATATTTTTGGCTCCTTGGCTACTCTGTTCTCCAATATATTTATATAATCATATATCAATACCTGACGAAATATCTAGGAATTCATACAAGCTAACAGGTGATTTTCTTTGCGTCTTATGTAAACTAGTAATAATCTTATTAAAGTCTATGCTAAAGAACTTACGGAACCACTAACTGGCATTTTTATTATGTTTCTTTCATTTATTAAAGAAAACTCCCTAGGGCTTAATAGCCCTCTAAGGAACAGGATAATACAAGGTCATTACTAATTTATACAGGCACTGATCGGTAATATACTTAATTAGTCTTATAACTGAATCTATAAACTAACTAAAATACATATAGTTTACCTCATAATTTGTAACAGATTAGGTAGGAGAATAATACGAAGTAATGTAATTAATTAGAAGCTCTTATGTGTCTTATAGTAAAAATTAAAGGAGTAAAACTGTGTGCATAAAAATTAAAATCATTAATCTCTTCAATTATATTCACAGAATAAAGCACCTTATTATCTCTAATCAGTGATCGTGGTAGAGTACATAAATAATTTTTTATATCATATTGAGGATCTTAAACAATAGTTTGTAATTATCAATCTACCATAGAAAACCATGGATAACAAATGCATGCTATGTGGTTTTATAGGTGCACTTTTAGCCGAGTATTGCGTCTGAAGGCCTTAACCTGATAACTAACAACATCCAAGAACCATAGCAACGATTAATCTAGCTGTTCGGGACTTTATTTTGTATTTAAAAGCACACCACTGAGTAATGTCAATATCTTTGCTTACAATAACTTTATTTAACTATTCTATTTCAAGGGGTGAAATAAAAGTTTCTTTAGCCTGCACTCTTTGTATACGATCGCTACTTAATTTTACAGTTTTCTTCGAATAAAGCCAACACAAGATACTTTTCCTAATCATGGACGTTTGCCCTTTTTCATTAGAATATTTAACAAATGGTACATCTACTGGTATTTCTACTGAAATTGCTGCATTTTTATCGATTTCCGTATCATTTGAATTCACATTTAAATCAAACAATAAATCTTCTTCTGCTCCATGGTCTTAAGAAAACTCAGATGATTCGAAAGGAATCGATTTAGCTGATCCCTCTAAGGCGATTCCTTGCTCTTATTGATTTATTTTGTCTTCGTTAATTTTAGCAGTTTCCACTTCATCTTCTAATAGTAATGTTGGGTTACCCTTAAGAGCTAAGGAAATCGGAAAATCGGGACAAGGTTCTATCTCCAGTTGATTAACGAGATCTTTTGCTTCATGCCAAGCTAGAGCAATGCAGTCAAATATTTCGTCTACACTTGGTAGACCTTGTAAATGAAGTAATTGACTCTCTTCTTGTCCGATTTTCGACTTTTCCTCAGTCCTTGGAAACTTGTAATTATCACCAAGATCTTGCAGAATTTGACTCTGGAATTCGATTTTTTGTATTCGGTTATTTAATTTCAGCATGCTGAAATTTATGACCGTGGAATACGTCGAAGTTAGAGATCTTGTAGCACGAAAAAAAGTTTGATATTCCTGACTGCTAAAGAGATTTGGCAAGAACAATCCCGGAGTATTCAGACTTCTAAATTCATTTATTAGAACAACAATTACACGAGCATTCAATTCAATGTAAGCTATGCATTGCTGGTAATAAAGTGTTTGGATAAAACTTGCTTTATCTTAAAGAGCCATTGACTCCAAGTTCGCAAAAAGAATAGACTTTTCCAGATGATAAGAACCCGTTCAATTCGAGCTATATCTTTATTTAAAAATGAGTCAAGTATGTGACGAATTACTTGAAGATAAGTAATTGTATCTTCAGTTGAAGAAATCTGGCGTAAAGCATAAAGAACTCGGGGGTGACATATTTTTTGTACAGGAGTGAAGATCATTTTATCAGTAGCGTCCAGGTCGGAAATGCTAAGCCCGTGATCCAGCTTCTCGTGTTCTTCAATAAATGTTTCAAGATGCGTTGCTGAAGCCACAGCATTTGTATTCCTCTTAAAGCTGCTTATTTTTTTATTCAGTTCCACCTTTCCATAACATATTCGGCTGTAAAGCGGTTGTTGTTTCTAAAAAACGCTTAGCAAAATGTAGCAACTCTAGCTTAAAGCGGCTGTGCCATTATTGCATATCCGTCGTTCCTCATAGAATTATCTTGAAAATAACATTTGATAACTTCATCCAAAGTTGCTCTTAAGCATCCGCAGATAGGAATGCCGTGTACATCTAGTGGTAACATGAAACATACTATCTGATTAAATCGAGCGTCGTATTGAATTCCCCCTATTATTCTTGAAGCATCTTCGTTTATCCAAACGAACTTTGCCAAATCTCTTTTGTTCAAAAATTCTGCCAGTGCGTTGAATCAAAATTCCCCTTCTCTAATTGGATCGCTGAATTTTTAAATTGATTTTCCAAGCGTAAAAACCGATGGCAGAGAATCCTGGAGATTAGCTTGCCCTTCTAACAGAAGTATATACGACGCAAAGAGTTTTATATCATTGCCATAGCGGTTGCCTCGCGAATCTTTTGTTGCATTAAAATAAGCGGTATCGATCAAAGACGAAAGAAAATGGCTGTAATTAACATTCTTGTTTGAATTTTTTCCATCCGCGGAGAAGTCTTGCTGATCCATAAGAGAAATTATCGTATTTTGCATTTCTTCGTTTCTTTTAATTAAAATCTCGACCTTTTTTAAAATTGAAAAATAATTAGTAAGTAAAACCTGCCCTTTCATGTTTTTGCTTGAAGATCATCGGTTTCTTTCTGATCGAGAACATTTTTCTAAGCTCCACTTTCAAATATGAGGGGGATCTTGTTTAAAATCTAGAAGAAACCGTAGGTGATAACACAGATTCAAGCAATTTTTGGTATTTTTCACAAGATCACTTAATCGCAATCGATTCACTTTTCCAAGCAGTTATTTTTATAAGGGTCACCGACATGCAAACGAAAAAGGATTACATTTTTATGTTTTTTCCGTGACACTTTCTTGAATTATTTGGTAGATTCAACCAACAAATTCTGTTGAAACAATAAATATTTTCTAAAATCAACGAAATAGTTCCACCAAAAAATTTGATTGATTTAAGCGCACGAATTTGTTTAAAAAACCCAAAATGTTTTCTGTAATTAAATTCTACATCTATCTAATATGCAGACACTTCTGCTATGATCCAAATTACGATTAAACATTTATGTAAAGTTTTATAGTTTATCATTATTTGGTTTGAGGTTAAGCAAAGCACTTTAAGCTTTGATCCGATTATCAAAATAACGAATAAAAATCAACAGAGTTTTATTATCAATTGCATAACTTACCCCAGTTTTTTTATGCTAAGACAGTTTTTGGTTTCATTGTTACTGGACACCTGTCAAATAATTCAAGTCACTCGTTAACAAGTTGTGTAAATATAATCACGGTTATGTCTCACATGCATCACATGATAATCTTTGGAATTATTTGAAAATCTCGCAATCTCTTGCAATCTTTTGCAATCCCATGAAATCTTACAATCTTGCAATCTGGTGTACATCGGAAATCCAAAAAACAAACCACTCGGGTATGGCACTCTATCATATTTTCTACTGGACTAATCGAGCTAACGAGACAGGGGTGCAGTGAGCTATCTGGGGACTCCACGAGTGGCGCGGTGCTAGAATGCATTATACTGCGCATATACGAAATTGGCTCATTTGTCAAGACAAATCAGGGTTCTGGAACTTTTCGTAACACGAATCGGTAGGTTTACTTTACGTTTAGTTTTTGGGGACTCCGAGATACGCAAACCTATTTGAAATCAATAAATTCTTTAAATAATTGTACAAATTAATGTTAGTTCAAGTTTTTTATTATGTTGAAAATAGATCAAATTGAATTATGGCACAACAAATTTTTTTTTAACAGAAACCCCTATTTTCCTGTGTTAACAACTATGTTTGACAACTGTACTAAAAGTTATAAGAATCAAATTTTCAACTTATACCTACGTATGATAGTGTACTTGAAAAAATATAATTGCCTATTTTTTGTTGCAGAATTAAGTTCATAGTCCAGGCGTGGGTCTGATGGCAACCCTAATCATGGCGTTCCTAGTCGTGGAAGTTTACCTTCTTCCTCAGAGAGAAATTCTCCAGATACAACACTTACTCTTGCCATACATCATTTTTCTGCCCAATTTTGTCCAGCTTTCGAGGCTCCTTTCCGTGCTAGGTCCAGGTCTCCACCGAACAAATCACCCCTTTCTCGCCAAATACTCGGATTCAGATTTGAAGAACTTGAATTTGTTCGACTTATTCCCCTCAACAATTCGAGCCGAGTATTCAAAATTCCAAGATATATTTTTCCTGCAGATAAACGAATTCAGTTAAGAACTAAAAATGGTGTCCTCAAGCCTATTTCAACTGAAGAACAAATTGTATTATCAACGTCCAGTGGTAACGTCTGTGCAATATTAGAAAAATTACCAAACAGGCAGACGCTTTTTATATTTCATGCCTCACATATTTCATGCAACTGAGAATTGGTTAGAATTTTATGATTTTGGAATGTTAAGTTTACTTTTTAATTTTAGAGTAGATTTTATGCTAAAATTAGGTATTCAGGGAAATCAAATTTTCCATGATTTAAAGAACTGTATATAAATTATCAGTAATTTCTCATGAAAGAAAAACACCTGATTTTTCCGAAAGAAGTTTGAAATTAACAGAAAATAATTATATAATCAGGAGTCATCGTGGCTCAGATGATATAGTGATTGTCCTATGTTCCAACACCGCAGCTTTGGCAGCCATGCTCGCGCAGGTTCAATTCCCAAAGCAGGAAGCGAAGCTGGACGTGATTTCTGAGAGCTTCGCTTCTGTCCCTTGGTATACTACCCTACAGGTTACCATACAGTTTATAATTAACCTTGCAGTACAGTCGCTAATGACACTGGCAGTTAATGCGACTATAAACATTAAAGTAATAAAAAAAATTATTTAATCAATGGTGTAAGTGCTGTTTTTGATAAAGTTATTTCCTGCTGTAGACTTTTACCAATTTATAAAAAATAGTGGGATTGTAATGAGTTATTGCTTTTATTCGAGAAGACTAACGGCAATGCGAATTTAAAGTTGCAACGTAGGATTCTATGTCTTCACCAGCTAGTAATAGAGGCTCCTACCTCATTATCAGTCAGCTATGCAGGTTTCTACTAAACGCCTGATTGCTTTTGGTTAGGAATGGATCTAACTTACCGATTAAAGGCATATTTTAATGAACTCAACCCGTTATTGTCGTCCGTCCTAAAGTGGCCAGTCCCTGGTTTATGATCGTTAGCTCGTAATAGAAGCATGGGTCAGTAACCTTGTCGCTTTATTACTTATGAAATTTATTGTAGAATTTAGAACAATTTTTAAAGCCCTCATGAGCTGTAACAGTCGAAAATATATAAATTCACCAATTAAAAATCTGATTTAATTAAAGCGTAAAAGATCAAATAAATGGTGACATCAGTTTTAATTCAACATGTTAACAAGATTTATTTGTTGAAACTGACTCTTATCAAATGTAAATATTTCAGAATGATAAGTTTGATTGCTTGGATCAAGACACATCGACTAAAATTTAAATTATATAAGCTGACTAAGCACTAGAATATTCATTATTTCCATTCTAAATGAAATTCTTTATTGGTACACTAATAATCCTTTCCCTTGTTTAGAAAAGATGAGGCTTGCCTGTACGTTGGTCATATTCTTGGCCGTTACACTTAATTCTATTGGTAAATATAAGAATATAATATGTCTTTAATTTCACGTAATTTAAACAAATATTTACGCCTATCAGAATTTTTGCAATGTAATCTTCACGAAGCAATTGTATGTGTGTCGAACTGTACCCATACGTGCCTGGACTGATCCATCTGTGCACCTGTGAAAATCGATAGTTTGGGAAATTTCACGTTCAAATATGTATTGATGTCATAAAGTTATGAAGTCATAAGGTCAGAAAGTCATAAAATCATAAAGTAATAGTTATTCGATTCAACTAGGTGCATTCAATCGTGACCTTTTATTTTATATTTAAAGTCCTGTCTGATAAAAATTAGATTTACTTTCGCGTTACCCAGGAACAAGGACGTGGGCGTATTAAATTATGTTCCCTTTAGGGTGCCTATTGATCTTGAGTCCCCTTGCCTCTCACGTTTTGGGGTGCTTGATTATAGTTGGTTACCTTGCCCCTCACGATTCGGAGTGCTTGATTATCGTGAGGCCCCTTGCCTCTCGCATTTCGAAGTGCTTGATTATCGTGAATCGCCTTGTCTTGTTTCGGGATGCTTGATTATCGTGGGTTCCCTTGCTTCTCACGTTTCGGTGTGCTTTTTAATCGTGAGGCCCCTTGCCTCCCACGTTTTAGGGTGCTTGATTATCGTGAGGCCCCTTGCGTCTCAGGTTTCAGGGCGCTTAATTATTATGAGTTCCCTGGGCTCCTACGTTTGGTAATAGAAAATAGACCAACCTAAATACTGCTGAAACTGTTCACCGCTTATCTCTTGACAGTCAGTAAAGAAATAATTAAAAGCATTAACAGCTTTTTGATGATTTCAGTAGAATTGGAGGAGAATCGTCCATTACTCTTAGTCTTAATTCTTCTAATTCTGAGGTTTTGTTTTATACACTTTATATTTTAAATATCTCAACAAAAAAATCAAGTGATGTCAAATCAGGGGATCTTGCCGGCCATTTAATCGCGCCTCTTCGTCCTATTGACTAATCGAGAAATGCAGTATCCAAATAAATGAGAACGCCTCGACCGTAGTAAGGCGCAGAGCCATACTTTTGGTACCATATCAACGTGGCTAAATGATAAGGTGCCATCTCGGCAGGGCACAATAAAGACGTGTCATCTTGGTTGGCAAAACATGGAAGCTTAAGAATCCGCTATAAATAGTATTGGGAACACCAATGCCCGCTGCAATATGGAACCTTTTTATTTGGTTCTGCCAAGATGGCACCTTGTCATTTAAAAACTTCGATATATGCTGAAAGTTGTCCCCAACAATCCCTCTTATTGCGGGGAATATTTGATTCCATAGCATCGCTTCATGCCGCTCTACAGTCACATTAACAAGAATACATAGGGGTCCTATCTTTCTGTTATTGAGTATTTCAGTCCCAACGTTTAGTTTCTGCGGATATTGTGATTTATCTTTTCTTGCGCAGTTAATGGTTTCACCTGTCCGATATCTAAAATTATTTCTTTTTAATTTTCCATCTAGTTTAAATTTTCCTTTATCCGGGAAAGCCTTATTGGATGGGAAGTGCGGATTTTTATCTATGCGAGAAATCACATCTTCGAATAACTCAAGAAGACGATCAAAATCATCCTCGTTTACTTTACGAATAAGCTTAACTTTGTAGGGATGGAACTTAGCTCTCTTTAATATATTATGAACAGATGATTGACTAAAATCATGCTTTTGGTAAGTCTTACGGATGGAATTACTATATGGATCTTCAATTAATGATAATAGAACATCCAGTGATTTCTTTCCATTTTCTTCTGACCTTGGTCAGCTGCGCATCATAAGAGCATTATTCTTGCTGTCTTAGTGAGACGTTCTGTTTGGACAAATAATACCAGAATGTTAACAAAAATTGTGGAAACGTGTTTGTTACAAACTCATGGGTAACAAACAGATACGATATGCAGATAAAATATCTCTAAACTACAGAACAAGTGAATGCTTATTAAAATATAATTTTTAAATTCAACATTTTTTAAACATTTCTTGTAATCTTAAGTGTAATTATACCTATCACACGAGAAGAGTTTAAGCTGATCTATTTTCTATTACTAAGCATGAGAGATAAGGGGACTCATGATAATGAAACACTTTGAAAAGTGAGACGCAAGACGACTCAAGATAATCAAATACCCCCAAAGGTGAGAGGCGAGAAGACTCACGGTAATTAAGCACTACAATAGAAACAGAATTCAGTACGTCCAAGTCGATGTTTAAGGTCAAATTGGAACCTATGACTTTAATACACGTTTGAACGTAAAATTTCCTGCTCTATCGATTTCAGATGTCAAAGAGGGGTTTCCATTTCTTTTTAAGTAAACCTTCGAAATGACCTTGAAGTTCATCGTCAAGGTCAAATTTAAGGTCAAGATTGAATATGCCTTGTCGAAACAAATAACTTCCATTGATATGGAATCATTTCAAAAGGCGCTGATCTTAGAGGTATAGTATTTTACCTGAAGAAATATTCAGGGGGTCCAGAACTTTTTGCACACCCTGCGTACTTAATACATTGTACATTCTGCAAGTTGCGTTCTCATAACATAATTTTTTTTGTTATAAATAATTAAATATGATTTGTAACTGATCAAGTTAACTTCCCGCAACTTTAAAGTAGTTTATACCTATTTGAAAATCATTAAATAGTGTTAATTTTTTTAAATCTGAAACAGTGATCGAAGTGTTCCTAGAAAAAATCCAGGTTGTACTTATCATGCTAAAATGACAGACAAAAGCCGACTAAATTTACTTATAGCACGTTTAAAGAAACAATTTGAAAACATCTTCATATCAAAAGGTTGTTGAATAAACAAATGAGGAATAGTCACACAAGTTAAAGTTAGAAAACTTTAATCCGTAGTAGGCCTATAATATTATTAAGTTATCCAAAAAATTCAGACCTGGTACTTTTAATGACAAAAATTCGATGCTTATGAATTTCTATAAAAATCGTATAATACACAAAGTGAATCACCGGTATCTCGATAGTCATCCTGATAACATCTACATTACTTAAGATTTTGATAGTTTTAGACAAATGAAATCTCTGACAAAATCATGTCCTTGTGGAGTGTCTTATCATCCTGGCTGTGCAAAGCTAGCTTCTACTACTGCTAGTATCGGAAATAGATACTGCTGTTGATTTAAGCCAAAGAGGTCAAGATCACTTAGTCCAAGCCCTTCTATTATATTTGAGAATCTAGTCAAGATTCTGCAGAAGCAATATTTTAAGTAAATAAAAGATTTTCAGGAATTTATATCGCCTTAAATTAAAATAGTTTCATCGAAAATCGATGATTATGTTGGAAAATTAATCGATGCCTTGACAAGAATTGACTCTGAAAGTGAAGGTGCAGGAGATTCGAAAGGATGGTACTTCGCATCATTCCCTGGACCAGGTTCTGGATAATTCTATTGCTTTTCCTTGCCTAACTTAGATTTCAGAAAGAGTGGTACGAGAGTCTATTATTGTTCTATACTAATGCAATGATGATAACAGTCCGGTAAAGTAACCCCCTCGGATTTATTAAAATCTGACACAATTAGGGTTCATGACTATCTTTCGTCACTTTTGAATTCACATGATCCAAATTAAACTATAAAGATAACAAGAATTGATCAATATGAACATAACTGTTATCCACCTCGAACAATCATTATCTCATTTTACAAACAAATGGATGTGAGATTATTTCTGCAGGTATAATGTAAGAGTGTGATATATTGTTTTCAAGAATAAAACTCCGTGAAGAAAATAGTATTAGCCCAGGACCGTACTTCACTACAAAGGTAGAAATATAAAGAGCAAATAAGAACTCCTCAGAAATGCTGCAGCAGAGGAGAATCAAAAATCAGCATCAGGGAAGTTCATGGGAGATTCCAAATTATAAATAGTTAGTTTCAAGTTAGGCAGGGATCCCCTATGGAGCTCCCCTGGCACCCAAGCTATGAAGGCTGTTGTGACACATCCTGAAATATTTCCTGTTAGTAGTTTACCCCAGATCTATCGATGAAGCCTAGTATGCTAATCACCCATCGCGGTATATTTTCCTTAGGTTCCATAAAACGGACTCCGATGGTATCCTGCCTGAGCCTAGCTAATGCCGGACGCTGGAATAATACATGCAGGGATCTTTCATCATTTTTGCCCCACTTCCTGCAATCTTTTGTGAGACTATACACGCTTTGTGCATACGGTAATTCAAGGGGTTGTGCGCATTGAGTATGTGAATGACTGTCCTTACTTCTTTCATTGGCAAACCCAGGATTTCTTTGGCTCCGTTAATTCTGTATGTATAGCTGCATAGACTTCGCTTGTCCGCAGCTTTGGGTTTTCTCCTAGTATTCGCGGAGCCTTGTACAGATTCAGCTTTTCATGGCAAGATGGATGCAGTAAGACCCTACTCCCAGTACTGGTTCCGGTTTTATTTTCTCACATGCCGCGCAGCATTTTGCCAGCTGGTCCACTTTTTCGTCCACCTTGCTGCCTGTGTGACCAGGAACCCCCGGGAGAGCCACATTGTTTTTTTCTCCAACTTGGTTTACAGTCATTTTCTATTCTCAAACAAGTTCTGATGTTATGTCTACTTTCTCTACCGCAGTTAGTGTAGCTTGCCCATCCAAACAGATCGTAATCTCTCTGCTAGCAGCGTTTTGTTCTGATAGTGTTTCATCTCATCGAACGACGGCCAAGATCTCACGCCTTTTAGAACGCGAATTATATCATAACTCTAGTAAGATAATGAACATATTCATTCTTTACATGTGATAGACTTAATAATCTTATGTATTTAAGTATCTCCACAGATTCATCTGATTATAATTTCATTCTTTTCGCCAAAACCTTTTCGAGAAGCAATGTAAATAGCTCTAAACTCATTGATCTGGATCTGTTTAATTTTTATCGCGATAACACGTTAGACAACACATAATTACATCTCAAACACAAAAAACTTTAATTTAACGCAGAAAGTTGAATTTTATAACAAATATTTTAATTATGAAAGCAGGAACAGATAATATATAAATTCGCAGTGCAAAGATTACTGGTGACCTGAAAAAAATTATTTTAAATGAAATGATGAACCTTCAACGAAGAAAAGAACTTCTAATTAAGAAGTTTAAACTTTAAACATTTAGTTGATTTTTTAAACAATATTTGAAATGCTATATAGATATATTTGATATATAGTTGATATGTTTATGAAATAGGATTCTAATTTTGAATAAAAAAAACAGTTGAATTCAGTAAAGAAAGACGAAGTTGCAACAAAATAGTTGAATTTTCAACCGAAAAAGTTTCTTCAATCTATAGTGAAATAACTTTTAACAAAATTGTTACATTTTCAAGGCAAAACAGCGAATTAAGAAAAGCGTTTAATTTTCAACCAAGAAAAATGTTCTTCCAATAAAATTGTAAAGTTTTCCTTAAAATATTTAAGTGTTTAAGCTAAAAATTAAATTTTTAATAAAAAAGGAATTAATTCCCTAACAAAAATATAATAATAATAATAATAGGTTTTTCAATCAGGAATAATTAACGCTCAAAGAAAAATAATATGACAGTAGGGTTAAATTTTCAGATAGAAAAATATCTTATTATATAAAAAAGACGAATTCCTCAATTTTGGAAATAATTTTTTTCTCTCAGAAAGTATTTCTATAGATTTACCGAATTCCGTTTTCTACTTCTGAAAAATTTACATACAAGTTCTTAAGACCAACCAGCAAAATTTAAGAATATTTTATTAATATTGAGAATCAAAACACTCTGATGTTCCATTTTCTAAATGTGTTCGCGCGTGCGTGTAAATATTACGTAAATAAAAATTAAATCATTCTGGTAATATTATTATGTAAAGCGTGGCATAAAGTCAACTTTTTAAAATATATGCAGATTAAATGAAAACCATGGGTATGACGAGGCGATTTGAAATCAATAAGTACGATAAATTATTACACAAATTAATATTAGCACAGGTTTTTGATTATGTTGAAAATAGATCAATTTAAATGACAGAAATACCTATCTTCTTAAAATAACCTGATAGTAAAGTAATATTGCACGTCCATATTATATTATTTCAAATAGGCCCGCTCCTTGTGCTTCATGCGCCGTTGAAAACATCGTATTTTTAACATAACCTGTAAAGTGTAGCCTCTAATATGCATTGTCTTCCTTTTAGGAATTACTGATTTATATAATTTTACTTTATTAACTAAATTTTGCTTGGTGATATACCATTCAATGTGTATTATAATGTCAAAAGAGCATAAATGACTTCTACTTTGGGTTCCTTAAAACAATTTATGTTTTTTAGTTCCTTTTCAGCTAGAGCGGTTCCTTTTTTATTCAGCTCTCGATCCATTGCTGAAACAAATTTTTCCAAACAGAAAACCCAATTTTTTCTGTGTTTACAACTATGCTGACAACTACACTGACAAATATTTTCATCAAAATTTCAATTTAAAATATACCAATGGAAGATTCTGTATTTAAAAAAATATAGATGTTTATTTTTTGTTGCAGAATTAAGTTCACAATCTAAGCGTGAGCCGGATGGACGCCCTAATCATGGAGTCTCTGGTTATGGACCTTTTGCTTTTTCTTCTTTAGATAGGCATGATCCAAACACAACTCTTTCACTTGCCTTACCACATTATTCGGTCAGATCTCCTCCACCTGCCGAGCCTCCTCACCGTGCCAGGTCCGAGTCTCCTACTACCAGCTCAGATTTTTATCGCAAAACATTTGGATATAAATTTGAAGAATTTGAATTTGTTAGACTTATTCCTCACAGCAACCCAAGCCGAGTATTAGAACTCCGAAGATACATTTTTCCTGCAGATCAACGAATTCAGTTGAGAACTAAAAATAGTGCCCTTAAGCCCATTTCAAACGAAGTACAAATTGTGTTATCAACATCCAGTGGTGACGTCTGTGCAATACTAGAAAAATTACAAAACAGACAAACGCTTTTCCGTGGATTATATAAGCCTGATCCTGAAGCTCCGTTAGGCTCAGAACGGGCGAAAATAAACATGGAGAGTGGCGCGGTTAACGGATTGACCACAGAAGAATTTCTGGAATGTCCAGTTGGCAACAAAAATTTAATTACAAAGAGTTTTAGAGTAGTACGCGTATAAACTAAAATTATCTAATTTTTGAAAAAAAAAACAATAAGGAAGCGCGGGTACCTATTGGATCCCGCACTTTTTACTCTGTTTTATGCTTACTCCAGGTTTTTGCATGAGCCTGGTAAAATAATGGGTCAAAGCAGTGAGTTTTGTAATTTTTAAGTACATTTTTAGGATAGCTGCTGGCCTGAAAAGTCTTCATTTTTCAGGCTTTTTCCGTGCTAAAAAGCAGGTCTCTGAGACATCAAGTTTCTCATGACTTTAAGAATTAAAGAAATATTTTCAGTAATTTCCCATTAAAGAAAAAAACATATTACATGATTTTTTAACAAAAAACGATTGGAAATAATGTAACTTTTAATTTAAGAAGTCTAAACTTGAATTGTAAAATATTGTAATTTTTAAGTTAATTTAACTTTATTAAAATTAATATTTAACTATTTACAAATTGATTGATTGTCTCTTCCATTTAGTGTATTAAAAATAACAGTGCAGCGCCTATTTATGTTTTTAACTAAATCTCTTTGAATTGCTCATTTCTTAATTAATACAAATTAAAATATTTATAGATGTACGTCATTTAATTTAATTTTTTTTAGTTAAAATGCGTTTAATATGAAATATTTTATACGTGTAAATTATGGAGCGTTTAAATAAAAAATTTCTGCATTCAAAATTTTCAATGATTTAATGTCAATTTTTAATGTTTTAGATTTAAAAGAGTTTCACAATAAACGCTGCACTCAATACGATATTTATTACCTCAAATTAAAAAAATCACCATTACGAGTTCGAAGATTTTAATTTCAATGAGCGTCAAAAATTGTTGTGCATCAGGAACAAGATTAAAGAGTGTCTAAAATCCGAAACTTTCCATGTAACATATTTTGAGCACATGTAGAGTTGAGACTCCGGATTCTATAACCACGCATAAAATTTGCCTGGCCGCTTCAGGCCGCTCGAGTTGGCCCCTGAAGGCTTGAAAATCAGTTTTCGAAAATTCAACTTTTTAAGATATCACTTCATAGGAAATTTCATGGTGCATCTTTTTTCTCTCGACAAAAAAGTTGTATCTTTCACTGTTTCTGTAAAAAATCAAAAAAACTTAATTTTTCAGACAAGAAAATTTACTAAATATTTTCACTTCAACTCGCTCCGAAAGACAAAGTTCTTAATATTTTAAGATGAAAATTTGAGTGCTTGTCCTTCAAACTGTTTTTAAGATAATGTGCTATTGAAAAATAATTGGTTTTGTTAAATAAAAAAGTCAGACATTTTTTTTGCAAGCAGTATCAAAATAATGTTAGACAAAGTTTTTTGAAAAGTATTACCTTAATTGAGTGATTAGTTAACAAAATAGAATCATTCAAATAGCACTGATCGAGCGCTGAATGATTCTATTTTGTTAACGAATCACTCAATTAAGGTAATACTTTTCAAAAAACTTCATTTTATCCTAATAAACATTTCTTTCGCTTCAAGTTTGGTCT
>NC_046658.1:93885418-93888263 GCF_010883055.1 Belonocnema kinseyi | reverse complement strand
ACTCGTCAGCTGATTAAACGATAAAATTCAAGACATTTCGCAACGAAATGTCTTATTTTTTATCTTAAAAATTAAATTTTGTCGAGAAAATAAACCTTGTACATTCTCATAAAATGCATTTTGCTCAGTCAAACTTGAACATCGTATTGAAAAAATTACTATTTCCGTCGAAAATAAGCACACGAAATTTCGATAACCAATCCACACAACGATTTTCAATACGATTTTTATTTATACCAGCTCAAAATGCATTGGTTTGCACAGCAAGGACAAAATGATCGAAGCTATACTATTATAATTATAAAATCTATATTATTTCGGAGCAATAGACATTTGCAGTTCAATATACAAAAATTTTAATTTTTCTCCTATCCTCATATACAAACTTTTCTAAAACATTACTCCCTATAACATTATTCGTATTCTTTGTAAAAAAAACTTTTTTTCTGATTGAAAATTTAACACTGTCAGATGGAATTCATTCTGGCTTTATATGGAATAATATTATTCAGCTGAAAATTCGAATGTTGGGTTTAAAATTCAGCAATCTTGTTGAAAACAAATTGTTTTTGTCTAAGATTCTAGCTTTTGATGAAAATTTACCTTTTTGGCTAAAACATTCAACATCTTGGTTGACATTTGTTTATCCTTGACTCAATAATCTTTCTGGGTTAAATATTTAATAATTTTGTTGAGAATTCTTGTTTTGGCTGAAAAAATGTATCATGTTTGGAAAATGTCACCTCTTTTCGTTCAAAATGCAATTTTTTAGTAGAAAATTTATCAGTTTTATTCGAGCATCTAAACATTTTGTTGAAAATCCGTATCTTCGGAGGAATTCAACTATTTTTTATTAAATTTTTAAATCCTTGGCGGTTGAAATATCAATTACAGTGAAACCCTTTAATAGCCCTCCCTTCTATAGCCCTTTCGAGAATTGACGCAGCGCTACAGGTAAGTGTAACATGAGCTGCGCGGGGAGCGCGAGTTCTGCAGTTGTCATGCAGTCGAGCATTCAGGCGTGAACAAACAAAAGCAGAGCGGGCTATAATAAGTCAGTTCCCGTCCACCTTCAGCCCCAAAATCAGCACTATAGTAGAGGAGTTCCACTGTACTACATTTTTCAATGATTACATTTTTGAACTTGAACTTTAAACGAAACAAATGCCAATCGTCATTATGTAAATCAGCCATTAAATGGGGTAAGATAAAATATTCATACAATTCATCACTTCAAAAAGAAATCAATTAAATGAAGTCCACAACAAGAAAAGAAAAACTCCAGTACTATTTCTGTAACTTTATCATCTATGACTTGTTACATTTGTCAAGGAACATCTAAAGAGTTGAATGACTAAGATAGAGTCAAAGGTAAAGTCATAGATATCATTTCATATGAGTATGGATTTTCAACACTACCTGCTAGGTTTTACTTTATGGAAAATGTTTTGCATATAGCTTATCGACTTGATTTTAAGAAATAGCGAGTAGATACAAATGTACATAAAGATTTTAAAAAGAAGGCAAAGGCTCGAATTTGCAAAGCTTTTTATCAGAAGACCAGATTGGTAGTGGATGCAGTAAAACAAGTTTCAGGCACATCTAATAATGGAAATAACGCCAGGTTTCTTGCAGACCCTGAAATAACAGCAGAAATTAAAGAGTAACACTAACTTGGTGATAGCGGAAAGATTTGCGTACATTCTGCACAAATAAACAAGTGCAGATCCAACTGACTTGGAAGCATTTGAAATATATACTTTCGAGACCGCACAACTAAAAGTCCATTTGTACCCGTGGTACTGCATGCATGTAACTGTCCATGGGTTTGAAAAGAATTATTTTATTTTTTATTTTTTTATATTGTGCTCTATTTAGCGTACAATTGGCATTTTCATTTGTTTCCTTCCCAGATGAGAATGTGAAAATAAATAACTAAAAGATTTGAGAAAAATCCCAGTTTTCTTCTGACTCATAATTATATCGATAAAAGCATTTTTTTAATTCTCTTACAAGAACAACTAAGAAGATAAGAAATAGATCAATTATTTTTTCCAATTGACCAATCTTGGAAATCATAATGCGGAAAATGTCAAAATTTTATGATACCATTTCACAAGCAAAATTATTCCACTGTCATACAGTATTTTCCCGGTAAGGGGCAAAGTTGGTTAATCAATTAACCCTTAAACGGCCAAAACGCCACTACCGGGACACTGCTTTTCAACGGCCAATAACTAAGACTATACGACACTAGAAAAAATTGAGACATATATATTTTTACTGCTGAAGATCTCCTCTTTCCGACGGTGCCAATGAAATTCCTCAAAAAATTTATTTATTATCCCAAAATGCAGTTTAAACAAAAAAAAACGTGATTTTTCGTGCCTATTTTTTTTGTGAACCATTTTCCAAAGCTTTTCGAGTCTGTAAATAACCTGGAATCTCACTAACGGATGGAATAAATGTCTAAACTTTGAGAATCCATGGTTTAAAGATCGATTTTTCGTTTTAGTATTTTCAAAATGGCGTCTTAATGGCAAAATTTTTGTGAAAGCATTCATGAATTTTTTTACAATAAACGATGCTCTTTTCGGAAAAATCATCAAGAATAAAAAGTTCTTGTAATCAGCCAAGGAATACGCCTGAATTTTTTCGAAGCGTTTTGAGTAAAATTTTGGATTTTGCATTTAAACAATTTTTGCAAGATTCAAAATTTTACTCAAAACGCACCGGAAAAATTTAGGCGTATTCCTCGGCTGATTACAAGAACTTTTTATTCTTGACAAATTTTCCGAAAAGCGCATAGTTTTTCAATAAAAAATTTCCAACGACTCCGTAACCT
>NC_046658.1:93883054-93885318 GCF_010883055.1 Belonocnema kinseyi | reverse complement strand
TATATATATAAAATTAAAAGTTTGTAATAAGGACAACTGCAGGATATCGCCGGGAGCGGGTGCTAATCTGAAAAATTGCACCCAATCCCAGCGAAATCGCGGTAAAATTTCAGCCACAACCACATCCCACGACCGTGAGATAAGTTGTTACAGTCTGTCACGGAATCAATACGGCGATCCGGCAAAAGTTTCGTGCACCCTGAGAACACGGAGCGACCCAAGGACGACCGCCTTATGCACATTTCCCGCAAGTATTTTAGCATATTGTTCACACGCAGGAATGCTTTTCAGGCTACTAACCAGTGGAAGTTTGGCACCTTCAAGAGCGCCGATGATAAGGACGATTAGTTTGACAGAATGTTCCAAGTACAGTCGTCGCAACTCCCTTATGAGGTCTCTATAACTCTCTTTCTTTTCATTCTCCTTGGCTATGATATTTTTGTCAGCTGGTGCCGAAAATTCGATAACGAACATGGTTCGCTTCTCGAAGTCAAGAATAACCATGCTAGGCCTTGGGTGTGCAACAGTAACAATTGCCAAGAATATAAAGTTTCAGTATATGCGGCACTTATCATTGTCGACAATTGACTCGATTTCCTTAGGAGCATTTAGAGGAGCGATATTAAGGTTTATACCGTAAGACTGAAAGAGGTGGTAATCAAGCACTCTTAGTGCCGCATTGTCCCTCTGGATGTAGGTTGTTTCCGCATGAGTTAGACCACTACACTGTTAAAAATTTCTGTTGGAATCTTCCACTACATGTATTGCATGTTTATTTCCAAGATGTAAGATAACGCTGCAATACACAATATTGTAGTTTCCAACTTCTGGCATTGGTATGCTATCTTACATGTCTTGAAATTTTATAATAAAAGTCTAGTAGCTGGATATCTGGAATTTTTGTCTGGTTGAACAAACTAAATTTCGAAAAAATTTATGTCGAATACGTATTAAACTACGTGATGCTCGACCTAGTGCACCCGGATCATCGACTGACAATTCTTAATTATTTTGGCTGTTGAAATAATCTAAATATTGAAAAAGTTCTCGTTGCATACGTGCTAAGATACCTGAGGTGCGAACTGGTGCACCCATGTCGTCAACTAACCATTTCAAACTGTTTCATTATTCACAAAATTTAAATTTTTTTAAAGTTCTCGTAGAATACGTAATAAACTACCTGGTGCTCGACCCGGTGCAACTGGTAGATGTGTGGTAGAACTCCAAACTTTTTTAACAGTGTAGATAGCATGTGTACCAAATACTCGGGGTGTGCATGGCACGCCCTGCAACTACCATCGGCAATATCTTGGCTCAAAATCTGGCGACGGTATGTTAAGGTGGAAATTACACCGTGTTGACATGCCCAAATGAAACCCTCCGTGCCGGACTTCAATCTGGGTGAATGAAAGAAAGCAAATGTTAGTTCACACGATATTGACTGATCCTCCACATTTCTGTGGAAGATGCGTCGCATCCTCTTATCGAGAAGCTGTTTACGGAATTTTTTCTCTTGTGCTTTCTTAATCCGGGTTTTCTGCAGTGCGTAATCGAGATAGATAAGATATAATGCATTTGGCTCACCCCTAATACTGAAGTTCAGTCCGAGTGTTCTAGTAGCCTCCTCCGCTGCTTTGTACAGAAACGCTTTTTTACCCACTTCTTCGTGCTTCCTGTCCATTTTAAGAAGAGGTTCTCTTCCATTTGCGACTCTATGTCCTGTATCCAAAATGATTCTGTTGTGAAGACATTTGAAATTTAATATTCCGCGACCACCTTGACGGCGTGAGATGTAGAGTCGCGAAACAGAAGACTTTAGATGCATACTTTTCTTAATGTGCATAACCTTTCGTGTCCCGATATCAAGGCATCTGAGGTCGTTCTTCGTCCATGGTATCACTCCAAATGAATAGAGTACTACCGGGACGGCAAACATGTCCGTTGCAGATACTTTGTTTCTCGCCGATAGTACGGAAGACTAAGTCTGCCGGATGAGACGTTTGTATCTGCTTCGGAGAGTATCCTTTATAGATGTCACATCCGGAATGCGGCTCTGTGGCACGCCCAGGTATGTATAAGTCTCTTCAGCGCAAAGGTGTCGTATAGCGCTTCTATCAACGAGCTCAGGATCTTCAGGGACGCCATTAAGTTTTTCTCGCTTTAAATAAACCTTGGCTCATTTGTCTAACCCAAATTCCATTCCAATTTCCTTAGTATATCGTTCGACAATCCCCAGAGCTAGATGCAGTTGCTCTCTGTTTTTA
>NC_046658.1:93872198-93882954 GCF_010883055.1 Belonocnema kinseyi | reverse complement strand
TGCATGTGTGTGTATGTGTGTGTAGGTAGCTTCAAAGATTAAGGTTTCTCCAGCAAAATTCTCATTTCAAAATCTTGCTTTCAACTTGTTGCCAACTCAAGCAAATCATGGTTGCAGAAAATTTTTTTGCATTTCCTAGATTAGTACCAAATTAGATAAATGGGGACATCAGTTTTAAAGGAAAGTGTGACCAAACTTTGTTGTTGAAACAGACTCTTATCAAATGTAAATAACTCCGAATAATAAGTTTGTCGCCTTCAATCTAAGAGATAAGGACTATAGTTCGTTAGTCATATTGTTAGTCTGATTCTTCATTAATGCTCGTACATGAATTTGTGTTTTCATTAGTTATAAAGTATGAGGATTCTTTGTACTTCAGGCTTAACCTTGGCCGTTCTCCTTGATACTATTGGTAAATATAATTATATAATATATAAATAATTTGAGACAACTTTTTTCAAGCTGTACGGACATCAAAATGTTAGCAAGGTAATATGTATACAGAGAACTTTCATAATTGCAAAACTTTGCACATCAGTGTCCTAATCGACCGATATGTGCACGTCTAAATTTTGACAAGCACAGATGGAACACTCCTAATTCTGCACGTCTCAATTGATGCGATCAGACTTTCTACTTACAAGTCCACGTGAATTTATGTTACCCACTTAATTGTACATGTAAACGTTTGTTCTATGGAGTTCATACATTATAATTATACAGTGCGACCCTTCAATAGCCTTTTCTACTATAGCCCTTCAGAGAATTGACGTCACGCCACAGGTAGGTGCAACAGGAGCCTGGCGGTGTACGCGGGTTCTGCTGTTGTCACTCAGGCGAGCACTCATGGTTGAAAAAACGAATCTGGCTATCAAACACATGTACCCCTATGTATTTTTCTGCGCTTAATTCAAATCCGCCTTCAAAATTTGTCCACTGGGTCCAGATTAAGCCCTTACCTCAATAAAACACCACAAAACTGGCTAAATAGCTGTTTTTACATGAACAAAATTGAAGAAAAAAAAAAAAAAATCTAAAATCTCAGTCAAAATGTACTCAACCTTATATATTGTGATACGCTGAATTTGAATTTGCGACCAAAATTGGCCCGAAATGTCTAGGTTTGGCCCCAACTTAAAAAAAATATACAAAAATACAACTACAAAACCTCAAAACACGTAAAACAAAAGATAGTTCAACCGATACGTATCGATTAAACTTCATTATGTTATTTGGTGACAAAACACATGTATTTTGAAAGACGCGAAGTTGTCTCAATAAACCATTATCGCTGTAACAAATTTTATCCTTTGTTTTTTTGTGTAAATGGGCCTCAAATACATTTCTGATAGCACACTATCGCTGATCTGAGATTTGGAGTCACTACCTGATAAAATTTATAGCTGTGACCATATCATCGCGGCGAGTGTCAAGATAAACGGTGTTTATCCCGCTATGTCAGACACAACTAAAAGAGTTTTATACAAAAGAGACGTAAGAACATGTAGGTTTAGACTCAGATTCGAGGTGTAAGCTTTTCATTCTTCAACTTTATATGGCAAAAATCGGTTTTTGTTGGGTATTATGAGATTTTTTTGTGGTAAGGGTCCAATTAGTCCCGGTGGGCCGATGTAGGTTCTGAATTCGAATATATCGCAATAAAAGACATAATGGCATATTTGTTTTTACTCACATTTGAGATGCAAGTTTTTCATTGTAAGGAAAAATCAGCCTTTTTTGCTATTTTCAGATGTTTTTTTAGGTTAGGGCCAAACCTAGACCTGTTGGTCCAATTTAGGTCTCGAATTCAAATTCAGCTTATCAAAATACATAAAGTTCAGTACCTTTTGACTGAGATTTTAGGTTTTTGATTTTTTTTCTTCAACTTCGTTTACGTTGAAACAGCTATTTAGCCAGTTTTGAGGTGTTTTATTGAAGTTAGGGCTAAACCTCGACCCACCGGATACATTCTGATCTGCCAACTTTTTGTGTGTCTGTGTGGCTATGTTATTAATTAATAGCGGTTTTAGTTCATAAGGTATATCATAATGAATATTTCGAATGAAAGACCCCTATCACATTTAACATACCCCATACTGGCTTCCCTTGACTGAGGAAGCCAAAAAATGTCTCAAATCGAAATAATCACTCAAGTCACCTTTCCAAGAATCTGGTAGATATTCCCACATTCACAGAAATTTCCACTTAACAATAAAGGAATACTTTTACTGTTAAAGTACCATCGTTTGAGAATTAAGTTTAAAAACAGATCTTTTAACGGTTAAAGTGCGAGTCGCTTAACCAAGAATCGTTTCAACGATGAGCGATTCTACTTTAACGCGTAGAAGGTGCAGTTTAATGGTTAAAATGAGACGTACTCTAACCGAAAAATTATTTACGCGCATGCGTGGCATCGCATCACCGCCCTTTAAAAAGGCAACCGTTTAACTATTAAAGTGCATACTTTTAGCGTTAAACTAGATCGATGAAAAGTGAAACGAATCTGCTTTTAAAGTATTCTACCTTAACGATTAAAGGACCGACTTTATCGTTTAGAGGGAATTTCTGAGAGTGCATCTTCATAGTAATAGTCAATTACTTCAAGCTTAGGAATTGTTTTATAAACAATGAGATTAATTAAAAAAGAAGAATTTTGTAACAAATATTTTTATTTTCAATCAGGAGTGGAGCATGAAGATTTTTAGTCTAAACATTGCTGTTTAACGAAAGAAAAATTATTTCCAACTGGCATAATAAATCTTCATCCAGAAAAATGAATTAGCGATAAAGGAGTTTAACTTTCAACAAAGTAGTTGAATTTTTTATAACAAAAATAAAATCTCAATGGAAAATGTAATTGTTGATGTTAAAACAAAAGAAGCTTTGAATTAAAAAAAAACAGTAGAATTCGACAAAAAACAACGAATGCTCCAAAAAACCAGATACAAAGTAAACTAAAAAATAGCATTTTGAACCAAAAATATGACGTTTTTTTAAAAGGGATGATTTCGCACAGCATAGAGGAGTGCTTTTAAAAAAATAGTTGAACTTCAACCAAAAATGTCAACTAGGTCAAAAGATAATTTTAAAGAAATAATTGGGAGTTTTTTCAAAAACAAAGCAAAAAATTCGCATGCGAATAACTTCGTGAAATTTTTTTTTCACAAATTGAAAAAATACGTATTGACTACTTTCCTTATGAAAACAAACTTTTTTCTCCCCGAGAGATTCTGCGCCTTGAGTCATTGAACCTACCTGATTTAAAATGGATTCGGCCACGGAATTTAATTGGGCTGTTTAAGATATTTTTCTATCATATTTCTAATATATTTTGATTATCGTATTAAATTTCTTGGCTCTCATAATTTAATATGTTTTTTTTATACAGACCTGATAAGGGAAACAAACTGCTTTTACAAAACGTAATCGATTTGATTTTCCTTTTTAGATAAATTTCTACTGCTAGTCTGGAAGGTGCGGTTTTTGTTGAATTCTCTTGGGTAAATTTATAATAAAAAAGTTAAGTTTTCAAATAAAGAACACAATTTTCAGAAAAACGTTGAATCTTCTAATAATAAGAATGAATTTACAACAAAATTGTTAAGTCGTTAACAACATTTTTTAATTTTCAAGTTATTAAGACAAGTTTTGATAAAGAAATAATAACTTCACCACTAGAAACATAATAAATGACTTTTCAACCGAAAATAGTTCGATTTTTTACTAAAAAGATCAATTTTGATCTAAAACAATGAATCCTTACCTCGAAAAGTTAAATTTTAGTTTGAAAGATAAATAAGATATAAATCTTTATGGCTTTCGTCAAAGTTTAATGCTTTTTCTTTAGAAAAGTTGGGAATATCTTCAAAAACTCAGTTTAAACATTTCAATGCTTATGCAAAAATAAGTAACCCATTGGATGTAGCATATAAAAAATTGACATTTAACTGTTACTACTGATTAAAGTTCATGCCGGACAGTTGATCTTGAGGATCGGATCATTCTGATATCCAATTCTCTGATCGAATTAAATATCCAAAATCTGTATAAAAGAGTTGCATATCATTTTCATTTAATTTCTAGATAACATTATAACATGGTTAAAAAGGATCTTATTTGATCGATAGTCTGACTTTCAAAAGAACATCAGACTAACTATCATACTATCATGCGCGTAAAAATTTAAAGGTTATCGCTAATTGGCTTCAATTAGCATAACAAAATCGTAGACCGTGTTGTGCCAAAGTACTATCCGTTAAAAAAAAGTTTTTACTCACTTTTTCCGGGTAAAGTGAGTGCATCTATTGAGGATTTATTTAAAATATCTTATCCCGTAAGTACCTGTTTTAAATACGATCCAGTCATATTTCTCAGAAAAACAGATTGACCATTCGAGATTTCCAAACTGACCCTTCACAATGATCGGGTGAGCTAGCTTGAGATGACCGAGACGATGGTCGGAGACAATCGAGTCGACTTTTTGAGATTGTCTATTTCAACCTTTTGTTTTTACCTTCTAGAGATAGTCACTGTAGCCATATTCAAGATCTGTCCTATAGTCGACCATGCAATATGGTTTGTCTGCATATTTATATGGTCAAACACTTTCATTTTTCTCCGTGCGTGTGTCTCAATATGCAAATTCATAATCACATAAACGTTATTAGAAACCACTTATACACTAAAATTGAATTGCAGGCGCCTCACGTTTAAACAGAAAAAAGACAGTGTTAAGGAAGCACCAATATCAGGGTACCATATACCTGCAACAAAAAGTACCCTTGCCGTGTGAATGCTGCACCGTAATGTCGGGTACAGATTCCCAATCACATGGGGTACGAAGTGTCCATCAGTTCAGATACGAAGTACCGACTACTTTGGGTACAACGTGTCCGTTTCTTGGGTTACGTAATAAAAAACGTCATTCGACGCATAATGTACGTGTTCGTAACTTCTTAAATACTTTTTAAGATTTGAAATAGTCGTGTCTAAATGCATTGTTTATTATGTAAGTCATGGTCATTGAAGTTTAGTAGGTGCGTAGTTCGCACTAATGATACCAATGTTGGCACCATGGTCTACTGCTCTTGCGTTAGGGCTGAGCGCTGGTTGGCCATACTAGGCGCGATATTCAAAATTACATCGAAAAAAAATTCTTGCAATTTAAACAAATAATTATTAAAATATAAACAAGAATGTATACAAATTGTGTAACTTTTGATTTCTGACAAGAAAAAAATTAATAAGACATATATTTTATAAATAACAGTTTATTTTTATTGATTTTCAAAGACTGACTTATATTTCTCAAAATATTTTTTAATAGATACATTTTTTTAAATAAACTATAATATTTGAGCATCTTAACGTATAGAAGTTAATTGCAGAATATAATAATAATAATATTTAAATTATTATTCTTAAAAAATTTCATCCCGGAACAATGTTCTTTTCGATTGAGGCGTGGCAAGACGACGTTTCAAGTAAGAAAAAAAGAAATGTAACTACGATGCAGTATAATACGAGGGTGGTTTAAATATGATCGAGATAAATACTCTGACACGTTTATTTGTTATCGAAAAAATTTACAAAAATTTACAGTTTTTCTAGGTATTTCTTCTCACAAGTTACGCATTTTGCCCACCTTTCAGGAAGCTTTTTGATGCCGTTATCGAAGAATTCCTTGGGCAACTCGGACAGCCAAGTGCGCACCAACTCCTCTCCCTCGCCGTCGGTGTTGAATCTTTGACCTCCGAGGGCTTTTTGCAGTGGTCCAAACATGTGGTAGTCGCTGGGTGATAAAATCTGGACTGTAGGGCGGGGGTGTTCCAGTCCCTCCCACCCCAATTCCGATATTATATCGAACGCGAGATGCGTGGTACGAGGGCGTGCGTTATCCTGGAGAAGAATCGCAACTCCTGCTGGAATGCTCTTCCGTTTCGAGCGATGAAAGGTGTTCGTGGATGATATACTCTACACCACCAATAGGGATGCCGAGTTCAGCCGAAATGTCTCGAACATTCATCCTACGTTCCTCCAAAATCATTTGTTCTACGCGGCGAATGTTGTCTGGTGTCACGCTGGTTCGCGGTCGACGATCATGCGGCTCATTCTCGACGGTTTTGCGGCCATCCTTGAATGCTTTGGCCTATTTAAACACGGCATCCCTACTCAGGCACTCACTACCGAACTGATTTCGCAAACTCAGAAAAATTTCCGTGGTTTCAACGCCTTCCAGTACTAAAAAATGAATGACAATACGTTGCGCAACGGCAGTCGGCACTTGACGTTCACTCATGGTCGTAGCACGCGCGTGAAACATTCGCTCCCGACGAAAACTATGCCACACTGTTCGTAAGGGACCCAGCTATCACATACTCAAGCCACGACCTACAAAACATACATGCGCGCCATCTACAGCGTTTTTCTCGATGATATTTGAACCACCCTCGTATATGTGTCATAATTTTTTTTCCTAAAATTATAAGTTACACAATTTTTATATATTATTGTGCATATTTTAATAATTATTTAATTAAATTACAACAATAATTTTTCAAGTAATTTTGAATCGCGCGCCAAGTGCGGCCTACCAGCGCGCAGCCCTAACGCAAGTGCAGTAGCACAGTGTGCCAATATTGGCATCATTGGTTCGCACTTTGTAAAATTTAACCATTAGGTATTTCAGATTAGGTGGCTATATCCAAGATGTCTGCACGCTGAGGTCCAAACAATAATACCAAATACATAGAACGAAACGTTATTTTTATAATAACTTGGAAAATAATTATTTTTTACGATAAGTCTATTCATATAATATTCTTATGTTTTAAAAACTATTAAATTAAATAATAAAATTGACATTTTTTTGTACCTGTAAAAAAATGTTTTTTCTTAAATTATTAACTAAATTGAGTTTTAAACTCTGGGATTTGTATTATTGTTCGGCCCTTATTGTACAGAGATCTTTCTAGCTGACGTAACAACTTGTGTTATTCGCAAAATAAAAGAGACTGACTATGAGTTAGCGGGCTAAGCTATCTCTCTCGGGCAGCAATCTGATTGGCTGTTTACCGCTCTCCTCTAAACGAAGGCTAGATAGTTTACATGTATGCGCAAGTGAAGAGCTATTTATGGAGCAAAATTGAAAAGACCAATCGCGGTGCTGTGCGAGAGAGATAGCTTATCCCCCAGGCCCAGTCAGTGGTGGCAGAACTCGGATATCTCTGGGATGCGCAGTAGTTATTCCTGTGTATTTTTATATTATGTAAGGCCATGTGTCAAATTAAAATACACAAGAATCACTACCGCGCATTCTAGAGATATCCGCGTTTGCTCAGAATATAACTTTTTATCTTGAATAATTCTTACCTTAATAAGAATACATGGTGGAGCATAGGCATGTTAAAATTACTAGAAAACTAGAGCATATGGATGCTAAATTCCCCAAGCATGAAGTTGTTCGATATTTCAGATGAAAAGGCCTTTCTATAAGCGTAATTGAAGCATCCTCAGATTTGACTGAATTAAAAAAAAAAACATTAGGAAAACGTACAAATTCAGTTTAATCAAAATAAAAACTATTGAATCAAGTGTTGTATTACAAGAGATTAATCTAGAAAGTTGAAAATATTTATTAAGCATTACTTTATTATTAAAGCTAAATATTATGATACCATTTTAACATTGTTATTTATAATAATAGGTTCAATTTTATTAATTCAAAAAAACTTATTTAAATTAGGAGTAAAAAATACGAGAACTAAATATACAATTATTTATGGACTATAGAACTATACAATTTAAATAATAATTTATTGTTTGTCGATATGAACATTTTTACTCAATTCTCGTACTGTTTGTTTCATAATCATTTAAATATTATTAACTCGAACATTAAACCTTTTTTTCAATAAATAAAGCCTTGAAAAAACAATAAACATTCTAAACATTCATGCATTAGAAACAGAGATTCGATAAACTAGGTAAGTGCACATCGAAATCACACCCCTGGAAATTAAAAAAAAAAGTTTCATGAAGTGAATTCTGCATAATTTCAACTTTTATAAGACCATGGCAAATTTGAAATCAGCTTTTAAACTTTCAAAACAGTAACATCTGACTTTTACTACCCTACCTAGTCGGTATTTCGTACTTATATACTCAGTATGTCGTACAAAATTTGACCCGTACAGATAAGAAATTGAATGAATAAAAACGTGGTAACGTGGTAAAATGGAATAATTCTGGTAATATCGTTTTGTGAAAGATAACGTAAGTAATAGTATAAATAATGGTACGAATGGATATTTGCATAAGTTTTTAATATATTAAAAATAGATCAAATTGAATGTTAGAAATACTTATTTAAAAAAATTTTATGTTAACCCTATAACGCAAATATATATTACCTAATTTCAATATAATCTTCCTGTGAAGAATTAATAATTTGTCACATTTTACTTTCTTTATCAAAGTTTTTTAGTGCAATATTATTTAATCTGCACTAAATTAGAACTTAAACATTGGGTTTCCTTGGAACAATTGATCAATTTAAATCACGTTTCAGCAACCTTTTTGATGCAGCTCTCCGTTGCTGGAACTAAAAATTTTTTTTAACGAAAACCCAATTTTGTCTGCGTTGAAAACTATATTTACAACTATATTGACAATTATTTCAACCACATTAACAACTAATAATGTAGCTACCAAAAAAAGGCTTTTTAATAGAAAATCTACTCCTATTTTTTTTGCAGAATGAAGTGCACAGTTCGACTGTTTGCCTAATGGCGAACCTATTCCTGGTGTCTCTCGTCTTGGACCATTTCTTTATCTTCTGACAGAAATTCTCCTGTGGGCCTCCTTGTTATGCTGGACCTCCTTCCCCTGTGAGGTCTCCTCGACGCGCCGATTCGCCTTTTGGTGCCAGGTCTAGGTCTCCTGCTTACAGGGAAACATCTTCTTCTGTACTTGGATATAAACTTGAAGATTTGAAATATATTCGACTCATTCCCAACACCAACACAAGCCAAGTATTCTTTCTTCGAAGATACACTTTTCCAGCAGATCAACGAGTTCAATTAAAAAACAGAAATCGTAACCTTAAGCGGGTGCCTACCGAAGAACAAATTGTATTATCAACGGAGAGCGGTGAGGTCTGCGCAATACTGGTAAAATTATCAAACAGACACACATCTATTCGTGGAGTAAATAAACCTAATCCTGACTATCCGTTGGGTTCAGAACGGGCTAAAATAAACATGCATATCGGCGCAGTTGAAGCAATTAAAACAAAAGAAATCGCAGAATGTTCAATAACCTTATACGAAATGTATGAATTTCTGGTTTAGTAACATTATAAATTAAATGTCTTTTATATTTGCTCGAACATAACCTCACTTTTTAAACCTCACTCCACGTGCCCCATGTGCATCAGTCAAACAAAAATCATTCCAAAAGAATATTAAGAAGATTAAAAAATATTTATATTAGAAATTCATGTGTGTGTCTCTGTGTGTGTAATAGCTCTAAACTTGAACATTGTTTGTCAAAGCATAAGTGTTTTCTTCAAAATCCAAACCCTTATCGATAAATTCAAGCAATACAAATATATAATGTAATCTAGTATTTTGAAAATCAGATATAATGTAAAATGATATATAATGTAGAATATTGATAAATTTTTATTACTTTCGGGCGTTAAGTTTACTCATAAAGTATACGGCAGTTTTTGTGCTAAACCCCTTTAATTTTTTATATCTATAATTATTAAAATTTCAAATGTTTCTATATTAATATATTTTTAACCCTGTATTTTACAAATCTTAAATTTTTCAATATTCTAAATTACATTATCTCTTTGTATTGCTTGAATTTATCGATAAAAGTTTGCATTTCCAAGAAAACTATTATACTTTCACGAACAATTTGCAAATTTAGAGCTATTACACACACGCACATGCACTCACACAAATATTTTTCAATCTTCTTAATATTTTTAGGAGTGATTTTTATTTGACTAATGCACATGGGGCACGTGGAGTTAGATTTCAAGTGAGGTTATGTTCGAGAAAATATGAAAAGCATTTAATCTATATGGTAATCTCTATTTTAAAAATATCAGCAACAAACTCTAACATTCTTAAAAGCTGGAAAACAGTTTTTTATTTACATAAACAGTAAATGCGCTCAAAATAACAAGGCTTTCTCGAATACATTGCTGGAAATCTTCAGAAGATAAAAATGAATTGCGATGTAGATTCTAGTGAATTAAAGTTTACCTTTGCCTTTATTGCGGATATAAGCAATCTCACCAATAATTATGTGATTCCGAAATCGCAATCTATTTTTTGCTTCAGGCATTTTATGTTGAATGAAAGAAGAACCGTATCACGACGATAACAGAAAACTTGACATAATCTTGTCAAACCTAACTGACCCAACGTTGTTATGGTGCAAGCCACCAGTGATCCCAGTTCTGAAACGAGACGTGGTCCAATACTATCACAGGTCTATGTCCGTGTGAATATAGTAGGAGACCATGGAAATGACTGGGTTGCGCGCGCAACCCATTTCTCCTCTTCTGAATTTCGTTCTATTTATATCTCTATTTACTTTGAAATAAAATGAAGAGATTGGGATTTTAATATTTCCAGATTTCGAATCTGGCGATTCTCATGATTTGAATACTTCGCGCGCCTCTTTATATGCGTACATTTTGAGGTCACTTTATTTCAAGTATACAATATAAATGATA
>NC_046658.1:93861156-93872098 GCF_010883055.1 Belonocnema kinseyi | reverse complement strand
TATTATAATTATGTTATATTATAATATTCTTATTTATATCTTGATCCGCACTTGAAAGAAATTAAAGAAATTGGCGATTTTGGAATTCATTTGCTTGGATAAAAACTCAATTCTTTGATTGAAAAATTAATTATTTTGTTGAAAATGTAACTATTTTGTAAAAAAGTACTCTTTTCTATCAAAAGTTCAACTACTGTTTTAAAATTTTTATTTTTTTATTTGAGGGTCCATCTCTTTCGTTGGAAATGCATTTTTGAAACTGAAAATTAATCTATACCATTTTTGGTTAAAAAATCATGTATTTTGTTAAAAATTCGTGTTTCTTTGTAAAAATTAAATTGTTTTATGGAAAATTCATACTTTTTGGTTAAAAATGAAATTTTTCGGTTGAAATATAAGAAGCGGATAGAGATATAAATAGAACCACCAAAGTGTTCCGACCGGCAATCGTGCACCTTCGAGTTTTTAAATTCAGAAGAGGAGAAATGTGTTGCGCGCGCAACTCAGTCATTTGCATCGTCTCCTACTATATTCACACGGACATAGACCTGTGATAGGATTGGACCACGTCTCGTTTCAGATCTGGGATCACTGCGAGCCACACGATCTGCCCTCTTGCGGCCAAATGTGGAAAATCCGATTGGGCCCAGATCGAAACTTGGGAATAAGTTGGGCAATTTCTGCACGGGAACTTTTAGAATGTCTTGAATTTTATTTTTATACTGTGAAATAATTTAATCTGCATCAGAAACCTAAATTTTGAAAACAATCGACAATTTTAGTGAAAAATGCTGCCAAAATCTGTAACATAAACTGCAAAAGCACATGTAATCTTTTCGTGAGATAAATAGAGTAAGTCTGACAAGTATATGCGTATTATGGATAAGATTACAAACACTAGATTTAATATTAATATACATACTATTAACTTTTGCGCTACTTTGAAGCTCATTAATTATACTGATATTGCACAAAAGACCAAGCATTTAATTACATGAACTTTCAGCATATATTATATGACGCTGCTTCACAGCGACTGACAGGTAAAACTTTCAATTCACAATACGTTATTGTGACTTCAATTTACAACACCACAATTATAATTTCATAATACATTTTGCATTAAAATTCATTGTAAAATCACGAAAACTTATTTAAGTGACTTTTTTCATAGATCTGATTTCACATTTTCAATATAAAGAATTTCAAAATGTAGTTCGAGAAACTTGAACAAATAAACATGAAAAATGTTTGGAATTCTGCCTAATGCTTTTATTTAATTTCAAATTCTGTTTAATTATTATTTCACTGTCTAATATTACATTTTGAAACCATAACAATTACAATTTGATAATTAAATAAGAAAACAAATTTCTTTGTAATGTAAAAATGAATATTTAAAACATATTGAAAAAATACACTTTTTCAGTTCGTTAATAAATTAAATTATCTTTTCATTTATTTAACATTGAAGAACACAAAATGGAGAGGCTTTTCATATAGTAATGCTAGTTATTTCAAAAGGTTTTAGTTTTAATTGATTTTTTAAAACTTTCTTAGGTTTTGAGAACAAAAATTTTTGAATATATAATCTTTATTTTCATAATTTTTTTTGATACATCTTGTGCCTATTTGCATAATTTTATGGTATACAATAATGCACAAAACCGGAAGTTTTTGAAAATTGTAATTATTTCTTTATTTGTAAATGGGGTTTTGCTGACTTTTTATTTCTTGTTTTTCTAAGCCCAAATCAAAATTATTATTTCATAAGTGTTCTCAAAAACCGAGCACTAAAATTAATTTAGTTATAGCTAAAAAACAAACTTCAAAATAGCGACATTTGATACATGGGGAGGAAACGTAGTGGAGTATGGAAGGAAGAGTACGTTAATAGGCTGCAAGACCCTCTTTTGCAGATGCCTGGCACTTACTTTTACTAATTTTTAGTTTTTTTAGCGCAACTTAATTATACCACTTAAATTCGCATCCTATCTTTGATAAGCTCTTTTCAAAAGTTGAGCGATTTATAGACCCCCAGGCATAGATACTTACAACTATAGTATTAATAATAAAAAATTTCAGATGGTGGCCTACTGTGATAATGATTACAAATGAAGGTTAGCGGACAGTGCTTTTCTTTTAAGATAACTTCTTTTATTACAGAAATAATTAAAATGATGTAAGATGTATAATATATATCAGATATAATAACATATAATAAAATAAGATCAAAAATAAGCTGTTACAGTCGAAAATATATAAATTCACAAATTAGAAATCTGCTTTTCTTGAATCGTAAAAGATAAAATAAATTTTCACATCAGTTTTAATTAAATATGCTAACAAGCTTTGTTTCTTGAAACTGAATCTTATCAAACGTAAATATTTCAGAATAACAAGTTTTTTAGGCTTCGACCAAGAGATAAAGACTAAATTTTAAGTGATATAAGTTCACTAAGCACTCGAATATTCATTAGTTCTTTTCTAAATGAAATTCTTTATTAGTACACTGATAATCTTTTCCTATGTTTAGAATATATGAGGCTTGTCTGTACTTTGGTCTTATTCTTGGCCGTTACTCTTAATTCTATTGAAATGAATGTGCCTTGTCAAAAATAAATAACTTCCATTGATATGAAATTATTTCAAAAGGTGCTGATCTTAGAGGTCAAAAAGGGGGGTTACCATTTTTTAAAAGTTAACTTTGAAGTGACCGTTGAGGTCATCGTTAAGGTCAAATTAAAGATCACTATAAAATTCCTTGTTGAACGTGACTTGAAGAATGACCTTGACTTCAATGAAAAATATTTTACCTGAGGAAATATTCAGGGGTCCGGAACTTTTTGGACACCTTGTATAATCAATAGATTGTACTCAGAGTGCGTAAAGTTCAGTATTAATTAAAAAGAAACGATTTTAATTCTCAACATATATGTCCCTAAAAATTCTTAAAAGATAAACCCTTAGTGATTGAGGTAAAATTGTACGAAGAGGAAAAATCTAGAAAATAACGTTCTTATAATATAATTATTTTCGTTACAAATAATTAAATATGATTTTTAACTAATTAATTTTACTTCTTGCAACTTTCAAATAGTTTATACCTATTTGAAAACGATTAAATACTGCTAATATTTTGATGAAAATAAGCAATAATCACAGAGCATACCTGGTACATTTAACAAAAAATTCTAAAATACATATATGTAAAACAAACAGGTTGTGCTCATCATTCCAAAATGACATTCCATAGCCGACAAAAATTTATTTGTATCACTTTTAAAGAAACAATTTGAAAGCGTCTTTATATCAAAGAACCGTTGAATAAACTAATAAGTAATAGTCACACAAGTTAACGTTATAAAACTTAAGACTGTAGTAGTCCTATCATATTATTAAGTTATCTCAAACATTTAGACCTAACACTTTTGATTAAAAACAAATGCGAAGGGCCAGCACGCAAAAAAACCAAGAATTTTTAAAATTATTTATAATAATACCAGTCGCCTTTTTGAGCTATAAAAAACGTATAATACACAAAGTGAATCACCTGTGTCTCGATTCTTATTCTGATTACATTTACATTACTTTAGATGTTGACGGTTTTGAATGAACAAAATCTCTGACAAAATCATGTCCGTGTGGAGTGTCTTATCAACCTGGCTGTGCAAAGCTAGCTACTACTACAAGTATCGGGAGTAGATTACTGGTGTGGATTTAAACCAAAAAGGTCTCGATCGCTTAGTCCCAGCCCTGCTATTATATTTAAGAATCTAGTCAAGATTCTGCAAGAGCAATACCTTCAGTAAAAAAGAGATTTCCAGGAATTTGTATCACCTTAAATTAAAATAGTTTAATATATAATCGCTGACCATTCTGGAAAATTAATCGATGCCTTGACAAGAATTGACTCTAAAAGTGAAGGTACAGGAGATTCCTGACCTAATTTAGATGTCAGAAAGAGTGGAATGAGATTCTATTATTATTCTCTTCGGGTGAAAGAAAGATGACAGTTCCGGTAAAGTAACCCCTTCGGAGTTATTAAAATCTAACATTTTCAAGGTGAAGGACTATCTCTCGCCCCTCTTGAAATCGCATGATCCAAATTCAACTATAAAGATAACAAAAATTGATAAATGTCAACAGAACTCTAATTTATCTCGAAAATCATTATCTCATTTCACAAATACAAGGATGTGAGAATGATTCTTCAGGTATCATGTAAGCGTGTGAGATCTCGTCTTCAAGAATTAAACTCCATGGAGAAAATGGTATATGCCTTAGACCGTACACCCCTACAAACACAGTAATACAAGATGATGAATGTGAAATGTAGATGAATTTCATTTTCGCATTAAATTAACTAAGTCACTTAATTTCAAACAGAAACGGAACTTAAGTTCAGTGTATCATATCTGGTATACGAGTAATATGATAATTAACTGACAGGTATGTAGAGTTTGGGATGATTTTCATTCGCGTGCTCTGAAATTCAATTTGTGCTGGCAGAAAGGCGTGCACGAAATGCGATCTGGCGATGCGCTAACACTTGGACGGATTTCGGCGATGTTAGAAGAGGAGTCAAGAGAGCAGCTGAGAGTATACAATATGGCGTCGATAGCGCTTGATAGTATCGATTAACACTGAGCTCATGGTAGTTGTTTCGTCACGTTCCCTATTTTGATATATGTACTCAGATTTATAACGGATTTTGATTATAAATCGAATAAACATACCCATGTGATAAAACAGTATATGAAAAAGGATTGAGAATTCACTTTCTATACCTGGTAGCTTTAAACGGATACAAGTGCCTTGTTTAGTGTCATTAAGTTCTTTTTTCCTTCTACTAATCTCATCGACTTGGAGAATGAAACAACTTGATTTATTAGGCAGAATGAATAATTTATTCAATGCTCACATTAAAAAAATGGAATTCCTAAAATTATTAAATTCTTAATTATATATTAATTTCATGTTTCTAAGAACTGAACGATTGCGCATAAATGTTATGATTTTCAACAATCAGCTGACTTAAAATAACTTGTAAGTTTCATTTGAAACGTACGCGTTGACGGAAACCCAACAATCTTTCTGTCTTAAATTAACCTATTAAGTACATTTTACGCACATAAAGCAGTTGACTTTCAACCGAGCGCATTACTTAAAGTCATGTTATCATCATCAGTTGAATTTCAACTGGCGAATGATCCTTTTGGTTATATCTGATAGTCAACTGCCTTTCCCTACAGAAATTCAGATTCTTGTATTACTGTGAAGGTAGCGATATAAAAAGTTGTGAAAAACTCTTTAGAAACGCTGCAGCAGAGGGGAATTAGAAATCAGCATTCGGGAAATTCGCAGAAAATTCCAAATTATAGTTAGTTAGTTGATGAGCAGGAAAACCCTTTGGAGCTCCCCTGACGCTCAAGCTATAAAGGTCATTGTGACACATCCTTAAGTGTTTGCTTTCAGTAGTTGACACCAGGCCCCTCGTTGAAGCCTAGTATGCCAATCAACGATCGCGGTATAATTTCGTCAGGTTCCATAAAATGGGATCCAAGGATTCGCTGCCTGAGCTTACCTAATGCCGAGCACTGGCATAATACATGCAGGGATTTTTAATAATTTTTGCCGCATTTCCTGCACGCTGCCGTATGGTTATTCTCGCTTCGTGCATAAGGTAGTGCAAGTGGTTGTGCGCAGTGAGTGTTTGAACGACTGTCCTTACTTCGTTAATTGGCAAACCCAGGATTTCTCTGGCTACATATAAATATTTTTTATATAGATATGTCTACGAAATAGGATTTTTTATAAAAAAAAGTAATTAATTCTCTAACAGAGATATAATAATAATGATATACTTTTTAATCAGAATTAAGCAACGCTCAACTGAAAATAGTATGACAGATGGGGTAAATTTTTAGTTAGAAAAATAACTTATTATAGAAGAAAGACGAATTCCTCAATTTTGGAAATAATTTTTTTCTTTCAGAAAGTATTTCTATAGATTTACCGAATCCTGCTTCCTACTTCTCAAAAATTTACATACAAGTTCTGAGGGTCAAGAAGCAATATTTAAGCATATTTTGAATTTTAGAGTAAGGAAAAAAGTAAGTAAGGAATTTATGTGGAAACTTAGTTTGAAAATTTCACAGTGCATGTAGACGTCGTAGACTTGTTAGATGCAGTATATCGGAATTAACACTTAACTCTTGCTAGTCATAAAAATTAATGACAGGCGATTAATATTGGGAATCAAAACATTCTGATGTTACATTTTCTAAATGTGTTTGCAATAACATTATGTAAAAGTTGACATAAGGCCAAATTTTTTAAGGATGATGAGATTTGAATTCGCCGATGACGATTTAAAATCATTACATACTATAAATAATTGCACACATTAATATTATCACAAGTTTTTTATTCTGTCGAGAATAGATTAATTTAAGTGACAGAAATACCTATCTTCTTAAAATAACTTAATAGTAACGTAATATTGCATGTGTATATTATATTATTTCAAAATGGTTCGCTTCTTGCGGTACATGCGCCGTTGAAAACACCTGATTGTCAACATAACCTAAAAAATGTCACATCTAATATGCATTATCTTCGTTTTAAGAATTACTAATTTATATAATTTTACTTTTTTAACTACATTTTTCTTGCTGCAATATCATTCAATGCTCTCGATCCATTGCTGAAACAATTTCTTTTTTTAACAGAAATCTCAAATTTTTCTGTGTTTAGAACTATGTTGACAACTATACTGACAAATATTACAATCCAAATTTCAGGTCATAATATACGAACGCGTGATCCAGTCACAACTCTTTCATTTGCCTTAGTACATTGTTCTGTCAGATCACCTCCACCTGTCGAGCCTCCTCTCCGCGCCAGGTCCAGGTCTCCAACTAGTGGTCAACTTTTGATTGCAAAACACTTGGATATAAATTTAAAGAATTTAAATTTGTTAGACTTATTCCACACAACAATCCGAGCAGTGTATTTGAACTCCGAAGATACACTTTTCACACTCGTCACAGTCACAGTCACAATCGTGACATCTGTGCAATAGTAGCAAAATTACCAAATAGACCAACGCTTTTTCGTGGAATATATAAGCCTGATCTTGAAGCTCCGTTCGGGTCCAAAAGGGCAACAATAAACATAGAGAATGGCGTGGTTGAAGTATTGACAATAGAAGAATTTGTGTAATGTCTAGTTGGCACAAAAATTTATTCATAAAGAGGTTTAAAGAAAAAAAATCAATAAAGAAGCGCGCGCATTTGATGGGTGCCTCGCTTTTCACTCGGTTTTTATGCTTACCCCAGATTTCTGCATAAGCCTTGTAAAATAATGGATCAAAGCAGTGAGTTTTGTAATTTTTAGGGACATTTTTGGGATAGCCGCTGGCCTGAAAAGTCTTCATTTTTTAGGCTTTTTCCGTGCCAAAAAGCAGGTCTCTGAAACATAAAGTTTCTTATCACTTTAAGAATTAAAGAAATATTTTCAGTAATTTCCCATTAAAGAAAAAACATATTACATGGTTTATTAACAAAAAACGATTGAAAATAACGTAACTTTTAATTTAAAAAGTCTAAACTTGAATATTAAAATATTGTCATTTTTAAGTTAATTTAATTTAATTAAAATGAATATTTAACTATTTACAAGTTTATTTCTTGGGCCTTCCATTTAGAGTATTGAAAATGATAGTACAGTGCATATTGATGTTTTTAATCAAACTTCTTTGAACTGTTCAAATTATAAATAATTCATAATAACATATTTTCACGTGTACGTCATTTAATTTAAAATTGTTTAGTTACAATGTCTTTAATACTATAAATTTTATGCGTATAAATTATTGATTGCTTAAATAAAAATAAAAATTTGAATGAGTGTCAAAAATTGTTATGCATCGGAAACAAGCACAATAAAAAAAAGTGTTTAAAATGATACTGAAATCAATATCATTTTGATATTCAACAAAAAGGATACCGAATTCAGGAGAATTTTGATCGGCCGGATTTAATGATCGACTTTTGAGATCATAATGATCTGATTCGGGATCACGTGTAAAGTGAAACCAAGATGGCTGATGTTCATAGAGTACATTAACTCATATGCAAGCTTGATATGGTTTCTAATCGTGCAGTCTAATTGAAAAGTTGGAAAAACAATAAACCAAAAAATAAGATCAAATTGATCTGAATGGACAGATCATTACGATCTCGAGAGTCAAATGATCGTTGGAGCAAAATGCTCTGTAAAAAAATTGACCCTTTTTTTACTGTGAAGTTAAAAAGTGTCTAAAATCCGAAATCTTCTATATTACATATGTTGAGCACAGTTTCAGGACCTGCTTACTCATGTTTTGCAAAATAAAGCAGAATATTTATTATTTTTCTTTATGTTATTTTATTTACCCTACAAATGTTGGCAGTGCCAAAATTTAGCGGGAGATACTGTCTGACGGTGGAATAATTTTACTTTAGAAATGGTATCACAAAATGTTGAGATTCTCCGCATCATGATTTCCAAGATTGGTAATTGGTAATTCGTTTTCTCGAAAAATCGAAAATGCAAATTTTTGGTGGAACAAAAACAATAAAAATTTCCGTGTTGTAGTCGAACTATGCAAGATGTGAAAAAACTGAAGTTACAAAAACTGTGGTTATAACAAATATCTACACATTTTTTATTTATCAATTTTTGATGGGATGATTACTTTTTGTTTTAATGGTAAAAAACAGAAATAACAATAAAAAAGTTAAATTTTTGGACAAATCACATAAGCTACGAAAAAACAATTAAATAAAAACTTTTTGCTTAAAAAGAGATACAAATTTGTAATTTTTTGACACTATGCACAGTTTTGGTTTTAATTGTAAAAAAAATAATATTATGAATAAAAAATTTAAATTTTGGAAAAACGACACAAGAGACGAAAAAATATGAAAGACAAATGTTGGTCAAACAAAAAAGATCCAAAAATTCGTTATAAGCTCTTATTATAAAGATAAACAATTAACTCTTTAGAAAAACAATGAAAGCTGCAATAAAATTTTACTTAGAAAAATTTTTCAGCTAAATTATATCTACAAATTTGCTTAGAATCACTTTACGCTAGTTTGCGTATTTTTAGTTTACATAAAAAAAGGATTAAAAATATATACATGAATTGTATGGACAAAACACACAAGTTGCAATAAAATGTTTAATAACAAAATTGTTTTTTATAGGATGCGCAATTTTTTCAATTATAAGACAAGATAATGAAAATACGAATGATTTTATACTCATGCATATTATAAATTGCGATAATATAAAGATGCTGACAAGAAAATAAGTGCAATTATTTTAAAAATATAAATGTAATAAGTATAATGCTTTTTTAAATCCGGTGTATTGATTTCCAGACCGATTTTATTCACACTTTAATGTTCTTCGTCCTACTGTCAACTACATAGCAGACGACGCTTTTAGACTGAAAAATTATTCCGAGATAGTTTAAAAACACGAAATTACTTCAGTTTCGTTTACAGTTTAGTTCAGAAATTTAAGAGAGGAGATATTTTTAGAATTTCCAAAAAATCCATTTTTTTTCTTTCATATTTTGAATGTATAATATGTTGAAAATATAATGTAAAAAGGAAAAAGAAAAATATTAAATATTTATGGAGTTATTGTCAAAAATGTCAGAGTCCGCATACCGTCACTAATCAGGATCGATTAGGCTGAAATTTGCAAGGGTTTTATCCTTCCCTTTAACACATAAGTAATCGAATAAAAAAACCTTTTTTATATCAGATAAATGGAAAAATTTTGACAGTTGTAGCAGTTTTCGATGTCTCGGAGCAGACGCTTGAAGAAATATTCTTCAGGGTCGCCATTTTGTAAAAAAAAATCACATGTTCTTTTACACTTTAACAATGTAAGAAAAAGTTGTTAAAATCAATAAATGATCTAGTTATTTTGTCAACTTAAAAAAATTCCTTAAAATTGATTGATTTTACCCTTTCTAAAGGTATCTTCTCCCTTAATTTATGTTGCAGCGAATCTACCAACTAAAATCGTTGTAAACTTTATCTTCAGTTTTTTCTGTGGCAATTATAAGAAATGCCTAATTTTTTTGAGTAAGTGGCAGCACTTTAACCCCGTCCGGTGAACTTCAAAGATTTGTGAAACTTTAGTTCAAAAGACAATTTTATTTTGTCTTTGTGGAATCAATGATAAAATAAAATTATTTTTTTTCTTAAACAAAACCTCTGAACTTGCAAGAACGGTCGATTAATTTGGTAACATTATTTGACAAAAAATCCCAGTATCTACTATGAATTCGGTGCTTTAAAGAAATTTTTATACTAATTTCGCCGATAAATGATGTAAAATTATGCAAAATGCACAATTCACCTACACCGAAAATTAAAGGACATTGTCATTGATGTTCTTGCTTCGGTACGATTATATTAACCGCTTGAAAATTCATGCTTCATTTTAAATGCGAACATCTGTTTAGAAGGATTTCACACATTATGATTGATTGTGAAGCAATATTTTGTAAACTTTCCAAGATATTTTTGTGTTAAAGGAATATAATTTTCACTCTTTTCTTGTCAATATAAATTGTAAAATGTATATCCATTATGTGCTAAATCTGTGTAAGTAGCATTCATGTAGTCTTTATTCCGAGCTTCACCTGCTTCATCGGAAAACCATCCAATTGGTAAGAGAAAATGTTTCATAACATCAGGCTCATGCAATAATTTCTCATGAACTGTTATAGGCATCTATTACCACTACAATCGTACGTACGGTTTTGCGGTCTATAGTATACAGTCTGTCAAGTTAAAGCGTGGGTGGCTTTACTCGCAGTCGGTAAGGTGTATCGACATGATTTTGGTGTCAAAATATTAAGAAGAGCTCC